>NW_006239287.1:97752-101613 GCF_000226075.1 Solanum tuberosum | reverse complement strand
AGAGTCTAAATCACATAAGTAGCATTGATAAATAAAGTCATTCTTTTATCTTGAACATCAAAAATAAATCGTGACAATTCTCTAAATTTTGGAAAAAGATATTCAGAAGCATATATCTACATCACAAGAGAAATTGTTAACAAAAACAAATGAATTTATACTAAATCATGTTAACTTCATATATTGGAACATTACATACTAATGTATATATTAAGCAAAAAATAATTATTTTACCATCAAAATTATTTTCCTCAAGTACTCGAGGTTATGGAATATACCCTCTTAGGATAGAACGACTTACTTCATCAGAATAGTGGTACCTCATATTCGAACTCACTCAATGACAATAAATCACACAAAAAAAATTAAAATGCAAGAAGAAGAAGAGTAGAAGATTAGAAAAATTGTGGTTGAAAATGAGAGGAAGTCCCTCTATTTATAGTCAACAAAGGGTAGTATGAATAAATATTTTTTGTATTTTATTTGAAAAGTCATGACCTTTCCAAGAAATCACAACGCTTTGGAAAAGTCACAAATTATTGAATGAGATTACTCTTAGTAGGCTAAGTGTGTAACATCTAACATTCAGTTCAAACACCCAACAAGCAAAGCTAACACATTTAGTATATCAATTAAAGAGTACTAATAAGAGAATTAGTACCTTGATATGGAATTTCTCTGGATTCGAAAAGATGTGGATATCTCTTTTTCATATCTTCCTCAGCTTCCCAAGTAGCTTCCTCAACAAATTGATTTCTCCAAAGAACTTTGACTTATGCTACTTCCTTGGTCCTCAACTTGCGAACCTAACGGTCTAGAATCTGAACAGGGATCTCCTCATAAGACAAGCTATCCTTGGTACAAATATCTTCGGTTGGTATGATAAAGGAAGGATCTCCCATGCACTTCTTCAACATGGAAATATGAAATACCGAATGGACCGCTACTAACTCATGGGGGATCGCCTAATCCTTTTTGATATTCTGTAAGGGCCAATATATCGGGGACTAAGCTTCCCCTTCTTACCAAATCTCATAATACCCTTCATGGATGAAACTTTCAAGTATACTCAGTCATCTACTTCAAACTCTAACTCCCTTCTCCTAACATTCGTGTAGGATTTATGACGACTCTGTGCTGTTTTCAACCTCTCTTAAATGACTTTCACTTTCTCCATAGCTTGATGAACTAAGTCTGGTCCTATCAATCCAGCTTCATCAACTTCAAACCATCCAATAGGAGATCTGCATCTTTTCCCATATAGAGCTTCATAAGGAGCCATTTGGATGCTAGAATGGTAACTATTGTTATAAGCAAACTCTATGAGAGGTAGGTGATCATCCCAATTACCTTTGAAATCAATCACGCAAGCTCTCAACATATCCTCTAAAGTCTAAATAGTGTGCTCTGCTTGACCATCTGTCTGACGATGCAAAGCAGTACTCAAGTTCATCATTTAACCCAAGCCTTTCAAAAAAGATTTCCAGAACTATGCAGTAAATTGTGCACCTCTATCTGGAATAATCAATACTGGAACCCCATGAAGTCTTACTACCTCTTGAATGTATAACTTGGCATAATCCTCTGCTGAATGGATAGTCTTCACCAGCAAAAAGTGGGCTGATTTGGCCATTCAATCCACAATCACCAAAATAAAATCATCTTGCCTGCGAGACCGTGGCAAACCTGTGATGAAATCCATATTAATCATTTCCCACTTCCATAACGGAAGTTCTATATTCTGAGCCATACCATCGAGCCTTTGGTGCTCTACTTTAACTTGTTGGCAATTCGGGCATTTATCAACGAACTGATCAACAATGCCTTTCTTCATACTATTTCACCAATATACTTCCCTCGAGTCACGATACTTTTTTGTGGAACCCCGATGAATAGAATATCTGGAGTTATGAGCTTCTTCCATAATCCTTTCTTAAAGTTCATCCACCCTTGGTACACACAACCTTTCTTGATACCTCAATACACCATCTCCCCCTTGTTCAGAAGCCATTACTTTTTGCTTATGAACATTTAGCTTCAATTCGAGCAAAATAGGATCTTGGTCTTGTTTTCCTTTCACTTCGGACACCAACGATGATTCAGCCCCATTCATCACCACCACTCCTCCTTCTATGGAATTTATTAGTCGAACTTCTAATCGTGCAAGTATATGCACATCTTTCACCAACTCTCTCTTATCTTCCTCAAAATGGGCGGTACTACCCATAGACAATCTACTCAAGGCATCACAACAACGTTAGCCTTACCTGGGTGTTAAAGAATAATCATGTAATAATCCTTGAGTAACTTTAACCACCTTCGCTGTCTGAGATTAATCTCTTTCTAACTAAACACATACTGAAGGCTCTTGTGATCGGTGAACACATCCACATGAACACCATAAAGATAATGACACTATATTTTCAAAGAAAATACTACGGAAGCCAACTCTAGATCATGGGTTGGGTAGTTCTTCTCATGAACCTTAAGTTGTCTGGAGGCATAAGCTATGACTTTGCCATTCTACATTAACACACAACCCAAACCAACTCTAGACGCATCACAATATACAACAAACCCTTGTGTACCTTCTGGTAAGGTCAATACTGGGCAGTAGTCAACCTCTTTTTCAATTCCTGAAAACTTTTCTCACAAGCTTCAGACCATTGAAACTTCACTGTTTTCTGAGTTAACTTAGTCAAAGCGGATAAAATAGATGAGAACCCCTCTACGAACCTTCTATAATATTCAGCCAATCCCAAGAAACTCCTAATATCAGTTGGAGATGTGGGTCTAGGCCACTCTACCTCTATTTTCTGAGTATTAACTCTAATTGCATCACCGAAAATAATGTGACCTCAGTGTCACGACCCGAGAGCACCCCCTAGTCGTAACATGGCATACTCGACCTCGAAAAGGTCTAATACAAGCCCTTAGAATTTCATGAACATTAAAGCATATGAAAATAGTGGAAAATTTAAAACTTTTCTTTACAATAGAAGACTTTATAAAATAAGAGAGAGTCTATGACACTATGTCTCAAACCATCTATAACATTAGACTTAAATCTCTTTTAATACAACCTACGGGACACGACCCTTAGATGAATCTAAAAACATAAAGTAAAGGCATAAGGAATAAGGTGGGTTCGTCCTCGAAACTATGAGGACTTCCCAAGTCTTCATTCCAAGCTCCTTAGAAACCTATCTTCCAAGTATAAGACACCACATCTCCAAACCCTACACTTTGTAGAATATGTAGAAGAAGGGGTTATCACAAAAGTACTAAGTATGGAACCCATGCATAAAAACCATTAAAACATGCTTAAAAGGGAAATTTAGTTGAAACCATGCTTTATGCACTTTTGAACATCATTCACATAGAGTTCATCAAGGCACAAAGGATAATAGCATCACCATAAGCATAGTCTTTAAACATAGTCTCATTGTAATATCACTCATTACAAGACATAATACTCATGCATAGTCAAATATCAAGGTCACTGCATCACAATAGAGTAATCACATAAGTAACCCTAGGTTGCACTTGTGCCATGTGTAGACAATGCCCCATAACCCTATCTACACTAAGTACTACCTTTGGATCACCATGCTCATACTTATCATACATTAGTCTCATTCATAGTTCATACACATAATAAAGAGACCTTCATAAGGACTAGCTCATATCAAGGAAAGTCAATCATAAAGCTAACTCAATGAAAACATGCATTACTCATAATAAAATGGAACTACGCCATGTCCATTCTATAAGTCTACTTGTGCCATGTATGAGTGGCATCCCATAATACCCCTCATACTAAGTAGACCTCATAGAGGAGTCATTAGTCATAGTTCATGC
>NW_006239287.1:82523-97654 GCF_000226075.1 Solanum tuberosum | reverse complement strand
CACTTGTGCAATGTACATATGAAGTCCCATACCCCCACATATACTAAGCAAACCCATCAAGAAATCATAAGTGTAGTTCACATGCATAATTCATTTTAAGTGAAGTCATTCTTAACATTCTTATATGCCATACATTCATAAGTTGTCATACATATAAGACTCACACAAGAACTCCTCTTAAGACCCACTTGTGCAATGTATAGGTAAAGTCCCATACCCTTACCTATACTAAGTAGTATCTCTCAAGAAACCCTAGTTAGAGCCCATGTCCTCATTCATAAGTCATTTTCATATCTTAGTTCATTCTTACAACATTGGGAGATTTTGCCATAACCGACATAGACCATGTGAGCTACATGGAATCCGGTGTCTTCCTCCCACACCGAAAAGAGAGTGTTCAACTTGCCAAGGTGGAACATACATACATTATGGTAGCTAGGTGGATCCACTAACTCACAGTCCTATGTTGGCACATAGTTAAGGGATAAGGAGATTGCTTCTAGGAACCCTCTTTATACTTAATAGTATTGTAGTTTCCATCTCATGAGACCTCTTTAGCGGAAACCTCTCGCCTTTGTGAAGGAATCATATCTCATATACATATCCTCTCGGTGCTAAGCTGAAACACCCCTCTTTGAAGTAACATTTAGTCTTTACTTAAGTCATATTTATGGAAGAATGCACTAGACACTCAAGCCAACATATATCATAATAGCTCATAGATTCTTTAGGTGAGAATGTCCTTTCAACCTTAGAATCAACATATATCATAGTATGAGAAAACCTTTCATATTATATGCCTAGTATGTTCATGAGAAAAGCCTTTCATGCAACATATAATACCACCATAATATCAACCTATCATGTGTAGTCATAGCATATCATACTTAGTCATATCATCATGGTCATGTACATTTCATGCATAATAGTATGTAAAGGTGCATATGAGAACTAGCCTTTCAATTGACACCTAGACACCTCATATTCGTATTCATGCATGTAGTGCGTGTGTGTATGATTGTCCTTACAATGGTACAACAACAACAACATTATCATCATAGACACCTCCCTTCTCAAGGGGGTCACAACATGTACATAATATCCCAACTCTTGCATAAATCACATATATTGCATTTAAGGATCTTAGACCATGTAAGTCACATATCTAACATTCATTACAATAGACATAGATACATTCATCATTCAAGTAGGTCCTTCATGGCATGTATAGAATCATATATTCATATAGGGCATTATGTGGGTAGGGTCCTTCCACAATAGCACCTCATTCAATTCAACATATAGACCATACAATGTTCATAACATATCATACTTAGTCATGCCTAGGGTTGTAGGGAAGAGGGACCTTGTCTCAACACTACAAATCAAACTAACAAGTAAGAACCTCTACCATAAGTGGATCAAACCATTCATACTAAGGATACATAATAAGTAAACATCTCCACCATAGGTGGATCAACCATTCAATAGAAGACTAGTCACCAATTGAAAACCTTCATTCATAGCCATCAAGGCTTTCTTCAAGATTCAACCCTATTTTATTGATATTCATACATCATATAGGAAAAAATCACAATACAATAATTAACTACATGAAAACATACCAGATTCTCACCCTTCATTCATCATTCAAGACATACTAGGTTTAGATTTGAGAAAAGAAGGGAAATCAATGGTCTTGTGGGGAATTGTTCAAAAACCATAAACATTACTTGAATTCATCCACAAACCTTCATATATAATCATAAATAACCATTTAGATCAATGGAAACACTTTTAGAAAGATACCCACGAATTGGATTGAAAACCTAGAAGTTGGGGAACTTTGAAAACACTTTGAAAGGGCTCCATGGTGATAGCTAACCAAGGACAAAGAACTCCCATACCTTAGGTGTAGATTTCCTTCAAAATCCCATGAGAAAGACTCCATCTTCATGCCCTAGATTGATCTCTTATTGGTTCTTCAATGGTGGTTCTAGAGAGAAGACTTTGGGAGAGAAACGGGAAATTATGTTTTGATTTGGGGTCTTGGAATAATTGATTTAATTGGGTGAGTTTTGGGGTTAAAATGACTTAAATAGGGGTCCTAGGCTTGGGAAAATGAGATATCCTTGAGTTAAAACAATTGGAAAAAGACCCAATAAGTTACTTGCTAGAAACTGCCGAAATGGCATCACTGAAGCCTTCACGGACCGTGATCATCACCATGGCCCGTGAAACGGGTCGTGAAGATTTTCCAGCCTGACAGTGCTTTACTATTTCAGGGATAACTTTTTACTTTGAGATCGGAATTGGGTAAACTCGGTTGCTTTGGAAAGAGGACTCAGAGACCTTTAATTCTATATGTCATGGCACACCTAATTCGTTTTGAGATAAGAGATATTCCCATTTGAAGTTGACCCTATACTCTAAGTCTAATAAAAAGCCCTTCACGTGAGGCTCCACGAGCCGTGGTGCCTCTCGTGGTCATGATACAATATCTAGGAAACCTTCCCCTTAACCCCTAAAAATCTAAGGCACCACCACGAGCCTTCCAAAGAGCCGTGGTCATCACCACGAACCGTGAAGTGGCTCGTGTGGAGGGGCTGTTTTTGGGCAGCCTTTGTTTAGCCACTGCCTAGCCTACTGTTTCACTATTTCGGGATTAACTTTTTACTCCGAGATCAGAATTTGGCAAACTCAGTGGCGTTGGAAAAAGGACTCAGAGACGTTTAATTCTATAGGTCATGGAAAACCTAATTCGTTATGAGCTAAGAACTATGACCATTTGAAGTTGACCCTATACTCTAAGTCTAATAAAAAGCCCTTCACGTGAGGCTCCACGAGCCGTGGTGCCTCTCGTGGTCATGATACAGTGTCTAGGAAACCTTCCCTTAACCCCTAAAAACCTAAGGTACCACCGCGAGCCTTCCCACGATTCGTGGTCATCACCACGAGCCGTGAAGTGGCTCGTGTGGAGGGGCTGTTTTTGGACAGCCTTTGTTTAGCCATTGCCTAGCCTACCACGAGCCACACCAAGATCTGTGGTCCTCACCACGAGCCATGGTGGTGGTCGTGGAAGGTCAGGCAGTGTCCATGAAAGATTGGACTGCCCTAGTCCTCTTCCTTGGCTCTAACCCTCAATCTTAGTCCTCGCTTAGTTTACTAGTTTCCGGACGTCATGGTCATTTCTTGACGTTTGATCTCTAAAATCACCAAACTAACTTGAATAGCCATTTTTCATCATTTAAACAAGTTTTCAACTATAAACTAACATGTGAGCCTCTAGTTCAACCTACTAGATTTAGTCAAGCGCTAGCTAGGTCTTACAAGTTCGTAAGGGGTGTAACACTAAGAATGCCACAGACACAAGCTAGAACTCACACTTAGAGAACTTAGCATATAACTTCTTATCCTTTAGAGTTTGTGAACTATTTTGAAATGACTAGAATGATCTTCCTCATTCCTTGAATAGATTAGAATGTCATCAATGAATACGATAACAAACATATCTAAATAAGGCTTGAATACTCTATTCATAAGGTCCATGATGTTGCAGGTGCATTGGTTAAACCGAACGACATGACCATAAACTCATAATGACCATAACGGGTCCTGAATGTTGTCTTTGGAATATCACATCCCTTACTTTCAACTGATGGTAGCTTGATTTGAGGTCTATTTTCAAAAACATGAGGCATCGTGAAGTTGATCGAAAAGATCATCAATTCTCGAAAGAGGATACTTATTCTTAATGGTAACCTTGTTCAACTGATGGTAATCTATACACATTCTAAGGAAACAATTTTTCTTCCTCACAAACAACACCGAAGCACCCCAAGGTGAGACACTTGGTCGAATGAAACCTTTCTCTATAAGATCTTTCAACTGCCTTTTTAACTCTTTCAACTTTGTTGGTGCCATTCTATATGGCAGAATAGATATAGGATGAGTATTAGTAATAATATCTATACTGAAGTCTATTTCTCTCTCAGGAGGGACTCCGGGAAGATCATCAGGAAAGACTTTTGGAAACTCACTCACAACTTGAACTGACTCAATAGGATGTGTCTCAACGCTAGAGTCATTGACTCGGACAAAGTGATAGACACAACCTTTAGAAACTAACTTCCTCCCCTAAAGGTACGAAATTAAACGACCCTTAGGCACTGCTGAACTACTACTCCACTCTATAACTGGCTCATTAAAAAACTGGAACTTGACAACTCGAGTTCTACAATCAACAGAGGCATAACATGTGTGAAGCCAGTCTATACCCAGAATAACATCAAAATCAACTATGTCTAACTCAACTAAATCAACTGTGGTACTCTTGTGATTGACGGAAATTGTACAATCACGATAGACTCTCTCAGCTAGAATAGACTCACGAACAGGTGTAGAAACACTGAAGGGCTCAAGAAGTTGCTCAGGAAGAACCTCAAAAATCATTGCAACACACGGAGTTACAAAAGATAAACTCGCTCATGGATCTAGCAAAGCATAAGCATCAAAGTTAAAGACTTGGATCATACCAGTGACAACGTCTGGCAAATCCTCTTTCTCTTGGTGACTAGTGATAGAATAAAGACGGTTTGCTCCTCCGCCTGCCCCTGAAGTAGCTCCTGTAGATGCAGCTCTTTCTGGTGGAGCAACTGAAGAAGATTGGGCTCTATTGCCCCTATTTCCATGCCCTGCCTATTCTTTGGACACTCTTTCATGAAGTGATCCTCTTGACCACACTTGAAACAACCAGTGGTGCCATCACGACACGCTCTGGGGTGATTTCTACCACACTTAGCATATGCAGGAGCCTAGCTACCTCATTGTGCCACACTACCTTGAGACTGTGTCGGTCTAGCTCTGAAATGCTATGAATTTTGACTATTGTACTCACCTTTGTTCCTTGGTGCAGGCGCACTAGCAGATGATGGAGCAGGTCCCTTTTGCTTTTGTTGGAATGACGACTGGTTCGCATTACTCTTCTGCTGCCCGGACTAATTCCGAGATGTCTTAGCCTTTTTGTTCCTGAACTCCTCTCTATCCCTAAGCTTATCCTCCTCAACCTGTTGCACATGAATCCTCAACCTCTCTATGTCCATATCACCTATTAGTATCACAGCCTTACCTTCCTTACTCGACAAACCAATAACAAATAGACTCATCATACTCCTCATATTCGCAACCATCTCTGGAGCATAACGGGAAAGTTGGGTGAACTTCAGACTGTACTCATGAACACTCATAAATTCCTGCTTAAGGGTAAGGAATTCCCGTACCTTGGCTTATCTCAGTTCATGGGGAAAGAAACGCCCCAAGAAAGCACTCTCAATCACAACCCAACTCAAAACCGGTGTATCCTCAACCCTACCTTTCTTACATTGGTCAAACCAAGTCCTAGCAACACTCTTCAGTTGATAGGAAACTAGTTCTACTCACTCAGCATCAGTAACGCGTATAACCTCAAACACTTTCTACAATTCCTCTACAAAGTTCTCGTGATCCTCAATGATGCTTGAACCAATGAAGCTTGGAGGATTCACCCTTAGAAACTCTCAGATCCTAGACGTATCAGCTACTTCCTATCGATCCCCTCTTTGTCCTATTTGGTTGGTCACAACTTGACTCAACATTCAGATGGCTTCCCAAAATTCAGCGTTGGTGACCTCTCCTGGGGTTGCACTTCTGGTGCATTAGGTACCCTTTGTTCTTATGGCTCAACATTCCTTCTAGCGGGACGACCTCAGACAACTCTTCGTGGAGGCATGATTTGAAAGACCCGCACAAGCATGAATTAGAAAGAAACTTTCATAGAGATAAACTCTATCGCACAAAATGAATATGAAGGAAGTGAGAAAATTTCTAAAATGTTGCAGCCTCCTAATTATAGATGTGGTGCGCTTCACACCGATATCTAGGACTCTACACACAGATTCATAGACTCCCTAGGACTTTTGAACTCTGTGCTCTGATACAAAGTTTGTCACTCCCCAAACCTACACCCCGGATGTGGCTGACAGTCGAGAACCCTAAGTGAACCCTTGTCCTTGCTTAACTCTTAGCGGAAGACTTAACTAACAAGAAGCAGTCTCAAAAGAATACTCATGCAATAACATAAGGAAATATTAAACTAGCCAAAATGGCAACTCGAGTCTTAACATAAACAACTGAAAATGGAAAGACTAAAGAACTATAACTATCCGTCTATGAAGCCTATAAAAACAATAAGGGATGTCGGGACAAGACCCCTGATCATTCTAACAACTGAAATACTAAAACAATATGGAAAAATGATCCTCCAGAAAGCAAGGAGGCACACCAACTGACTCTGAGTGCTCAACTGGATCAATGAGGCGTTGGATGCTGATCCTAATAAGATGCATGCCAATTGGCATCAGTACATTGAATGTACGAGCATGCGAGGGGAAACTAAAAACAACATAAGCTTGAAATGAATTTGAACAGAACACTTACCTTAGCTTTACTCAACTCATGGATACTCAACTCAAATGCAAAATAAACAACAGTAAAGGTGCAGTTTATATAAAGCATTTAAACAGTAATAACAACTCAATTTTCTCATATAGTAAAGTAATATAATTTTGTGGGAGTTTCTCTAACCGACAACCATCACTATGAGCTAATGTGATGATACAACGTCTCGCTCACGCTTCCAGAACTGTCCTATAACTTGCCAGGATGTAGAACGCCCCAATTAAGTGGATCCACTAATCTATACTAAAAAGCATTAAGGTGTCATTTAAAAAGTATGGCCCTTTCTACCCACGATGGCTACATGGTTTATGGAGATCGACTTGAGTAATTATGAACTCGTCCCCATATCGGTGCTCAATACTAATCCCAAAATATACTCAACTCATATGTTTTAAAAACAAAACTCTTTCTGTGATTTGAGGTAATTACTTAAAACTAGCTTAAAAGCTCTCTTGGAAATCATTGTTTCCTTTCTTGTTTAAATGTGGAAACATTTTAACTCATAGGAATACTTAGTTCCTGCATAATGTTTTGAAGTAATTAAATTTAATCTTACTCTTTACTCAACTCAAAACTCAAAACTTAAAACAAAGTTAAAACACTTGTAAAAGACTTTTGGAAGACTCTAAGAACTTTTCTTGACTTGACTCTTAACTTTCCTTGAATTGAATTATGGATTCAAGGCTCATGATCTCATGTTTATGGATGATTTCATGATATTTAGACATACCTTAGAGTGTAGAAATCAACTAGAAAACTTAGGTATGTTGCTAGGGAACTCAAACGGAAAGAAGTAGGAAAAGGTAGAGGACCTAGTGTCCCTGGCGCTCTGAGTGGTGCCGGGTGCCAGAGCTAAAACTTCAGAATATGGACTGGGACACACTGGCTGACGCAGCACCCCAGGGCCCTAACTTCAGACTCTGTCTTGGGGCGCTCTAGTTGGCGCGGTGCCCCACCCCTATTCCCAGATTTTTTTAGGATTTTTCTTGCTCGTTTTTCAACTCTAAACCCTCTAAATTTAATTGGTTCTTTTCCCAAACTCTTAGATTCGACTACATAACAATAATATGTAAGAATATACTCAAAAAAACACCTAATCTCATGAATTAAACTCAAGAAAATTCTTTAGAACTTCAACAACAACAACCCACAAGAACTTAAACAAATTTCATCAAGAACTCATAATCTTTTCTTTCAAGAACACATTTACGCTTAATTGAATCTTGATTAGCGTGGGTGAACTAACCCAACACTATGTGATATCACATACCTTATTGGGATCACCCCTTGACGAAATTCACAAGCAATACTTCAAGAACTTGGTGATTCCTTGCTTTTTCTACTTTTTTCTCCTTTTCTTTTCTCTTCTATCAAAACCCTAACTCAATTTCAATAGCATAAATTGAATCCCATCAGTTGTGACCCCAACCTAATTACCAAAAATGAATTTAATTAATTGGGTGGTGAAAATACCATAATACCCTTCTAGAATCCGGTTTTGACTTTCCTTATCTAGATAGCCCAACTTCAAATGGGCATATCTCCCTCATACGAACTCGAAATTGAGAAAACTTGGTGGCGTTGGAAAGATAATTCAAAGATATTTCCTACGGTATCTTGTAGAACACCTAAATCATCCTGATATAGTAGTTATGTCCATTTGAAGTTAACCCAAAACTCATACTTATCTTAACTTGGTCAAACTTTCCAAATTTGATTATTTCCAAAAACAAGGCTTCTTTCTAATTCTAGTTCTTTCCAAAAGCAAGGTGTTACATATATTGCGATGAAATGGTAAAATAGTTTATTAACATGATGCAATTCTCCATTGAGATCATGAAAATTTGTCTTAAGACAATAAGGATGACGTCTTAGAGCCATGATACGGGAAAATTTAAATCTTAGGTCATGGAATAATTGTTGTAGGTCATGAAATTGATGCCTTTAGTCTGTGACAGCTTTGAAACATGATATGTAGAAATTAAATCCTTGGGTCATGAGATGATGTCCGCGGGCCATGGAAATGGTGTCTTTATACTATGACACCTTTGAAACATGATAATCATAAATTTAATCATCATGTCATGAAATAATGTCTGCAAACCATGAATTAAAGAATTTAGACTATGACACCTTTGGAACATTAAAATAATGATAAAAGAGTATGCATCTATTTTTTTCGATGCAATTCGGCCATATAGTGATATTTATAGCTTGATTCGATAGATATTTCTGTAGATGTATTTTTTGGGGCTCAATATGATTTTCGTAACTTGATTAAACCTTAGCTCAACGTTAATGTGATTGTCGGACTCAACATTATTCTTGGGCATATATATAGTTCTCAGGCACAATATAATTGTCGAGCTTCATGTAGTTTTCAAGCACAGTGTAATTTTATAACACAATGTATTTCTTTGGCACGATGCAATTCTCAGGGACATTGCAATTCTCGAACACAATCAGGCATAATGCAATTTCTCAGGTACAATGCAATTTTTCAGGCATAATGCAATTCTGGGGCACAATGCAATTTCTCGGGCACAATGCAAATTATTATCAATGCAATTCTCAAGCTCAATGTAATTCTTGAAAACAATGCAAATTTCCATAATACAATTTCTCGGGCACAATGCAATTCTCAAGCTTGATGCAATTATGGGGCACACTGCAAATTTAAGGACTCAATGCAATTCTCAGACTCAATGCAATTATCAAGCTTAATACAATTTCTCGGGTATAATGCAATTCTCATTAATATGAAAATTCTCAAGCACAATGATATTCTCGGGCACAATACATTTCTCAAAAATGATGTTATAGTTGAGAATATAAGGTGGCTTAGACCATCATTTTATCGGAAGGACAAACTATCTCTTCCATGGTGATTGTCGGGCTCAATATAATAGTTGAGAGTGTAAAGTATCTTAGATCTTCATCTTATTGAAAGGATAGAGTGTAAATACTTGGCGGTTGTCGGGACCAAAATAACAGTTGTAGGTATAGAGTAGCTTAGACCTTCGTCTTATTGGAAGGACAAAGCGTTATTTTATGGCGATTATTCAGACGATGTTGGAATTGCTTCTTGCATTTTTACCTGTCTTTTTTGCGTTCAAAGAAAAATTGTTAGCTTATAAAAAGGGAGATTGATCTGTATTTATATTTTGACCAGCACGCTCCATTTGTCCTTGACATCTAGGCCTTATTCGAAAAACAAAAAGCCTTTTATTTTACCAACCAAAACGAAGTTATTAGTAATTGTAAACATGTTGTACCTGCTTTAGTGATAGACTTACTTCCTTAATCTTTCTATAGATTAATTAATACATGAATCATATTCATACCAAATACTTTTGATAGGTTTAACCATTTTCATTAATTTTCTCAACAAGATCGCGAACTACATCAATAGTGAGTGGCTTCTGATAATAATAATCAAGGCCAGCATTCATGAATGATTTCTCCTCTTTTTTTTTTTACGGGAAGTCATTCCCACAATCAAGCTATCAACATGCATATCTCGAAGTTCCTTAGTTGCCTGTGTAATATAGAAAATATTTCTTAAGTTTGTTACTTGAATTACGTCTATATTAAGATGTTGAAACAGAAACAAAATTACCATTAAAATATTAAAGGTCATAAGAAGGAGTAACAGTAAAATTGTACTATATGTTTTAAGACTAATTAGGATTAAAGTGCAAGTTTAACAATCATTCTCATCTCTAGTAATTACTTGTCGCCAAAGATGTGTTCTGACTCTCCCAAGTTTTTGGTCCAACTTGTTTTTTTATTACTGTTATACGGATCAACTTGTTGAGTGCACCTTGACTAATTCCACGAGTACCTGCTACCTCTCTGTAACCCTGTTTCCAACTCATATAAACTATAACTCAGCTTATACAAGTAGACTATCAAATAGAAAGGAATTTTGGATGTCTAGCATCATTCTTTTGGTAAATCTAAATCTTTTATTAATCACACCAGTTTAATTCAACTTTTATGCAAATCTTCCACCAAAGCTGGTACTATGCAGTCGAATAACAGTTTGACGTAGGTCACAGTTTGGCCATAAGCAGTCCCTTTAACTACAGCCAGTTTGGCAGACCTTAACAGCTCTGGCATGCTATAGCCAACATACAGTAATATATCAGTAATTTGCAATATTACCAAAAAAATAAACAAACAAACTGGAGGTGTATAAAATAGACATAACAGAAATTCAATGAGCCTGCTGCTAGGTGAGTTCAACACTTCAGAAAAATGAAGGTGAATTGAGAGAAGCTGAAGGCGATATAACATATATATCTTATTGATCAAAGTAAGGCTTTTGATCAGGTAATGCTTCGATAACATATAAGTTAGTGTTGATACAACATAATTTTTTCTAGTATTTGCTACAACATACTTGAATCTTCCTTGAACGGGTGACATCCACATAATGTTTTTTGTAATCTTTTAGGCCTTATTTGAAATCTATAAATTAAAAGAATTGCTTATTCTCTATTCAAAGAAAGAGATCTTTATTTAAGCATTAGTTTAATTAATTGTGAGGCAGACAATTCAACATGTCCTAACAGTAAGGAGCAATGTTGCATATGTTTGGTATGGGGCACCAAACTTTCCGAATCCCTTCTCCCCTCACGTTTTTATTCTTACTTAAGTTTTATTTCAACCTACTTAGCTTCTTTTTTTAATCAGTGTGCCTTATGTTAGTATCTCGATGGGGAAGAACTTGGAAAAATTGATAATGGTCATTTATGCCATATTGATTGCATCAAAGAGTGGTGTTTTATTTAAAAATATACTTTTGGACTGGTTTAAGAGTCGCCACTTAATTTTTAAGAAAAATCAAGAAAACTATTGTTTTCAAAAGACCAAAACAGAAATCTAATGAAAACTTAAAAAGGGTTCGAGGTTCTTATTAACATTCTAGGAAGGTTTTAAAAGCACCTAGAATGTCCACTAATGTGGTTATCCGATGATTAACTATTTGGCTAAATTTTATTCGACTTAACTTAACTTGCAAAAATTGAACTATTTTAGAGTTAGAACTATTTTTAAAGGGGAAATATTGAAATATTATCTAAGTGAAATATTTTGTGAATTTATTTATTTATTTTTACGTTAGGTAAGAGATGAACAATTTAGTTAAGTAATTAATTAAAAAATGGGTGTCTTTTGGGGATGTGAATTCTTTTAAAACCTTAAGATTAATAGCAAATAATAACGAGTAAACAAATATAATAAAACAAAGAGAGAAAGGAACTAGGGCCCAAATCCGATTTTCCTGTCCGCCTAGGCTGGTATTTGGGCCCATTTTTGTTTTGGGCCTTCGGCCCATTTGAGTTATCTGCACTTGTCCTAAACTAACATAAAAGTTATTTCTTTGGGCCTTAGGCCCGTCTTCCACTTGTCCTAATTACTAATAAGATAAAAAATAAAGTAACAAGGGCTTAGGCCCAAAAATAACAAAATACAATCTTCTAAAATTAAGTTTGGCCCAATTTTCAATTTTCCAAATTGTTGCGTGTCCTTTCAACTCCGGGACCTGTACGTCGATTTTAAATGGTCGGTAGACTCGAAAGGGAGAAGATTTGAGTCTTTATGGCTCTCTCGAAATGCAAAGATAGAGTATGTGGGGGACTCGGGCAGTAAGTTCATACAAAGGAAAGAAAAGAATAATCAGTAACATCACAGAAAAGAGATTAACACAACTCTGTAATTTCAACTGAGTAGAGGGATGACAACTTGCACCATAATTGATTTTTAAATATATGGCTAGCCCTTTTTATAAAAGAAACAAAATAAAATAATAATAATAATAATAATAATAAAACAAGATCAATACTCATGTCAACTTGTGCTCAGTCAATAATATGCAAGATAAATAAACAAAAATAAATAAATAAAGAAAAGATATAAAATTATTATTATTATCTTTTAAAACAAAAGTTTAAGTTAAAATTTTACTGGAATATTTATTTAACACTCAAATCCATATATGATCATTAAAATTTAGAGAAATCATGTCAAAAAAAATAAAAATGAAACATGCCAATTGACCATAACAAAACATGATATTTAATAGCTCATTTGCGCATGCTTTTTAGAACGAAGAAAAATACCGTTTTACAAACAAACCAACAGTGAACTAAAAGGAATTTGATTCCCACCCCATAACTTAACAGTAAAGGATTAAGGGGGTATAATTCTCAACAAATTATTTGAAAGAGTCAAGCATTGGTGTTCACGGCAAATAATGAAGAACTGCAACGAAACATCGAGTAAACCATAGCTTGTTCTAAATAAGAAAACATCATGTCGAAATAATAACCGACCAGCAATGTAATAAGGCCTTTCCGACATAAAAATTTATCACTTCTAAAAAAATTGGTATCAAAAGGTAACATACTTCAACTAAATTTTTAAAAGATGAAACTCTAACAATACTAAAATCTAGAAGAAGAAAATCAGAAACTCGGATTCCATACCGACGCAACAACGAATAGTGACTCATTTTTCTCCAAAATATTAACCAAAATAAGGCAGAGAATCGAGTAAAGCAATACTTTGTGCAGATTTTAATATTAAAGGCATTTACGTCAGTTTGTGGGGGATAAGAAAGAGGTTTAAGGAACTATCACAGTAAGCAGAAAAGACATATGCTACCCAAACTTAAGTTCCATAGATAAATCTTTAAATATATTAACACTAAGACCATTTAAAGTAAACAAGCTCAGGTTGATTAGTGATCAACAAAATAAACAAGAGCAAAACGAGAAACACATGCTAAAGGAACATACAGAGAAACAATAATAATAATAAAATAAAATTTAAACCTAACGGAATAGGATTGACCCACTGCTTTTGATCTACTCCAACAAAATATGCATATACTCTGGTCACGGAACTAAAAGACGCGGCGATAGACAAAAGAGGCGAAGAACCTCGATTCTCATCAGTATTCCGAAGCAAACAAACAACCACACTGATTTACGATCAATAGTGAGTCAATAGTATCCCAAACATTAACAAAGATTAGGTTTCGAAAAAATGGGGGGAAAAGGACCAGAGAAAAATGGGCAAACCAAGGCCTAATTCAAAATAAAAAATACTTTCACCATTCAAGCCAAACCTCTTTTTCCTGCGATCTCTGCCCATTTCAAAAGAGGAAAGGGCAAAATCGACGCTTGGGATCGATCTCCCGTCCTTGCCGTGCCACGCGGAGCGATCTCACGGCCCCAAGGATGGGAGACACAACTAGCATATGCTTTTTGCTACTACTGCATCGATTCTGGATGGGTTTCGTTTGATTCGCTGGAGTCTCTGGGTTGTACCTGTGAGGAAGAATGCGTAGGGGTGGGGTGGTGTACCCGTATTGTTGTTCATTGCAACGTATTGTTGCTGGGTTTTTTTTTTGTTACTGTTTTGGGTCGGGTCAGCGGGGAAATGGGCTGGGAATTGAAAGAGAACTGATGGGCTGTAGGAAGAGTAAATTGGGTCGGTTGGGCATTGAAAAAGAATTGAAATTGAGGAATTGATGCTAGTTCATCTGGTGGGCTGCGTGAATTCACAAGTAGGACCCAAAAAAATGGTTTCTTTTGATGGGTTAAAAACATAGTGAGGAAATAACTACAATTGCAAACACAAAGAATTAGAATTACTACCAATTGAGGTCAAAAACTTAGCCGGTTTTGAAATTGATTGATGAATTCGGCAAAAATCTAAATAAGACTAATTAATATAAATAAATTAATGAGCTTCTTAATCCTAACGAGATAAAATAATTAATTCAGTTACGAAATAATTACCTTAATTACAAACTAATTAACTTGTAATTATGACTATAGTTTAAACTAAAGTAAATAAATAAAATACTTAGTTAAAATGTAAACCTTTTTTTTTAAATGATTTTCAAATATACTAAATTACATACGTAATTAATTATATAAAACATATTTATTATTAAAAATTTATGAAAAGTGAACAAAACTATTTTAAAAATAACAAAAAAAACTTTGTGAATTTCCATAAAAAATAAATTATTTCATATCGTTCAAAATTGAAAGAGGTCAATGACTAATCTATATTGTGGAGGTCCAAAATTGGGTGTCAACAACTGTCCCTTGTTTGACTCGAATTGATGAAAGAAATCTGAGGAGAATGAAATTGACAAATCCAATTTTGACCGACCACATCTTCATCTTTTAAAAAGGGTTTTGGTACAGACTTTAGGAATTATGGCCGAACCCCAGAAATAGGTTTCCTACATGTCTCAGGCTATATGAGAATTCAGGCCATTTGTAGTTCGATACGCTTGATTTGACGCATAATTTTAAAAGAATTCAGAAGCCATCCTGATACCGAATTATAGCGGGACCGGAACGCTCGGGATTAAGATTTGAGAGTGAATGTTGGAATACAGCCGAGTTTTCAAAATTGAGCCCGCCTACATATCCTTAAACATTAGGAATCAGGCTGCTTGTAGTTCGACTCTATCGGTTGAAAAGGAAATCTATTATGTGAGATAACCTTTGGTTCTGGAAAATGATGAAGTAAGTCGAGTATGAAAAAGAGGCTTGCAACCTCTTAGTCATGAATGTGGTGCACTTCACACCCATAATTAAGAACTTACA
>NW_006239287.1:74185-82314 GCF_000226075.1 Solanum tuberosum | reverse complement strand
CGTCCTAAGAGTTTGGCACTCCTCTTTGGACTATGTCCCAGTTTGCTGCTAAGAAAAAGTTCCACGTTGTGCTGCATCCTTTTTGATGTCGTCCGCACCTGTGGTTTGTTTTGAGAATTCATCCTCTTGGATGCTCTCGACAAAGACTGAGATAAAACTCATTAGCATGAAATGCAATTCAAATGGGAGACCGTGTCTTTTACCGTGTTGACACTTAATTGCTCTCCTTGAACATTTGGCATCAACTCCATCGGGTTCGACGCAAAGCAAATAAAGCTTGTCTCTTACATTTGCCATATAATCTTCAATGTACTCTTCTTTTGATGTCAAAGCAATAAAATAGGCTGATGTAATATGTTGATAATTCTCTTGATGTCGTTTTTGCAAAGAAAATAATGCAGTCGATATTGATCTTCTTTTGATAGGCGCATCTTAGTGAATCTCTTTCCCGCGATGCATGATCTTCTCTTGCAATGTATGACTTCTCCGCGATGCATGACTTTTCCGCGATGCATGACTTCTTTCTCTTGCTATGTATGACTCTTTTTCCGCGATGCATGGATCTTTTTCCCGCGATACATGAATCTTCTCTTGCAATGCATGAATCTCTTTTCTCGCGATGCATGAATTTATTTCCTACGATGCACGAATATTTTTTCCGTGATGCATGAATCATTTTCTTGCAATGCGTGATTTTTTTTTCTCGCAATGCGTGAATTTTTTTTCCGCGATGCATGAATCTTTTGATGATGCCTCCCTGATACTGAACAAAGATAATGCTTCATCGAGCAACTTAGGTGATCTTTTGGATGTTCGTATCGTCTCAACCGACGATGTAAATAAAAATGACCCTCGGAGTAGTGGTATCATCTCCTTTGACAATACGATATAAATGACTCTCCGGGTAAGAATATTATCATATCTGATAATATAATGCAGATGCACGTCTTCCAGGTATCTTTAGTCGCTGGAAAATAATAACAATACTGCGGCTTTCGTTCGTTCCATCTCTGAACATAGTTGTACGTTCATTATGGACTTCGCCTTGTTGGGAATTGAATGAAATAATGTTATTCATATTCCAAAATCTTTGATATAAGCATCATAAGATATTTTCTGCACCCACAGAAAAATTGTCAATTTTTGGGAGCTCTTTGCCCCTTTGACTTCTCCATATTCATTGAATGGTGGAATATGTTGATCTTGAGGCAAGCTTATAGACCTTCATCCACAGAAAAATTGTTAGTTTAAAAGTGAACTGATCTGTGTCATTCTCTTCGGTTGTCTGCTCCTTGTTTTGTTATTTCCGATTGATTTCTCCGATCTCCCGCTTCTTGATAGATAAGACAAAACATTTTAATGCAAAGATAATTGAAACATGGAGGAAAAGTTTTAAGGAAAATAGATTTTCAAAAGTAGTATTTGGAAAACATCACTGCCAAGTGTCATGTCACATCGAATTTAGTGAACGCCATTTGGAGTTGATGTTTCGAGAACTATCTGATTACTTGTTGGGAAGTATTCAAAGTTGCTCTAAACTACCGATGAACCTTGTTGAAATTTTGAGGCCATCCTCAAAAATTTCTGTCCCAGTTGATCGTGTCGGCGTATCTTGAACTGTTGATGAATAAATCATGGATTTTTGAGATCTTCTCAAAAATTCTGTCCCAGTTGCAAATCTCAATGTAACTTCAGTCTTGGCTTTGTTGGATAAATCTTCTTCTTGAGAATTTTTGAGTTCCTCTCAAAATTTCTGTCCCAGTTCATATTGTAAAGGAAATAGAAATCTTACGGGAAATATGACCGAGCCGTTGTGGCGCTACGTATCCCATTAAGGCAGGAATCAGGTCAAACATAGTTCCCCCTCAAGGATTAACAAAAATAGAAAAAATTACAAAGAAATCCGACCGAGGACGACATAGGCCGCCTACGTATCTCATTCTTGAGAATTCAGGTCGAACGTAGTTCAAATACAAAAGGAAACATTAAAAAGGGATAAAGGGGTGACCGAGGCCGACATAGGCCGCCTACGTATCTCATTCTTGAGAATTCAGGTCAGACTTAGTTCATTGCAAAGGGGTAGATTCTAAACAATGCAATTATAATCAAATAGAACTGTTACAAGGAAATAACAGAAATACAAACTGAAGCTTCACACATAGTATCTCTTGACAACATCTGAGTTGATGGTTTCGTCCATTCGGTGCCATCCATCTCCGACAGGACCAAGGCACCTCTAGATAACACTTTACGAACCATGTAGGGTCCTTGCCAATTTGGTGCAAATTTCCCTTTGTACTCATCCTGATGAGGGAAAATGCGTTTAAGGACCAGCTGACCGATTTCAAATATCTTGGCTCTTACTTTCTTGTGGAAAGCACGAATCATTCTCTGTCGATATAGGTGCCCATGACAAACAACAACCATTCTCTTTTCATCAATCAATGTTAACTGATCAATTAGCTTGCGAACCCATTCAGCATCGCTCAATTCAGCTTCTTGGATGATTCTCAATAAAGGTATTTAAACTTCCGCAGGTATAACTGCTTCTGTTCCATATACTAGCAAATATGGAGTAGCTCCAACCGATGTTCTGACAGTCGTTCGATAACCCAGTAAAGTATATGACAGCATCTCATGCCAACCTCTGCAATTATCAATCATTTTCCTTAAAATCTTCTTTATGTTCTTGTTGGCAGCTTCTACGGCTCCGTTCATTTGAGGACGATAGGCGGTTGAGTTCCGGTGAGTAATCTTGAATTGTTCACATATCTCTCTCATCAAGTGGCTGTTAAGATTTGCTCCATTATCAGTAATGATGGATCCTGGTACTCCAAACCTACATATTAAATTATTGCGATAAAATCAGCTACAACTTTCTTGGTCACCGACTTATACGAAGTTGCTTCAACCCACTTGGTGAAGTAGTCAATGGCAACCAAAATGAATCTGTGTCCGTTAGAGGCGGCTGGCTCTATTGGACCAATGACATCTATGCCCCAAGCTCCAAAAGGACAGGGTGAACTCATAACATTTAGTTCGTGAGGTGGCACTCGAATCAAATCTCCATGCACTTGACATTTATGACACTTCTGCACAAACATGCAACAATCATGCTCCATAGTCATCCAAAAATAACCGGCTCGAAGGATCTTCCTTGCCAAAGTGAGCCCATTCATGTGAGTACCAAAAATTCCCGCATGTATCTGTTCCAGAAGCTTTGCAGCTTCATTAGCACCGACGCATCTAAGAAGACCTAAATCTGGAGTCCTCCTGTAAAGGATTTCCCCACTTACAAAGAAATTGAGGGACATACGACGTAATGACTTCTTCTGGTTGAATGTTGCATTCTCAGGATAAGTCCCGGTCTCAAGATACTTCTTGATGTCAAAATACCGAGGCAAACCATCTGGTTCCGCTTCAACATGTGAACAATGAACATGCTGCTCTTTTACCTCTATATCCACTGGATCAATATAACTTGTATCTGGATGTTTGATCATTGAGGCAATGGTGGCAAGAGCATCTGCCAACTCATTATGTGTCCTGTGAGTATGTCTGAACTTAATCTTGCGAAATCTCTTGCACAACTTCTGTATATACTGCACGTACGGTGTGATTTTTGGGTTCTTTACGGCCCATTCTCCTTGAACTTGATGAATCAGTAAGTCTGAGTCTCCAATAACTAGAAGCTCATGAACGTTCAGATCGATTGCCATCTTTAGACCGAGGATGCAAGCTTCATACTCAACCATGTTGTTTGTGCAATTAAATCAGAGTTTAGCCACCATAGGATAATGCTGACCGAATTCTGATACTAAGACCGCTCCGATACCTTTCCCTTGGTGATTTGCCGGTCCATCAAATAATACTCTCCAACCAGGGTATTCCTCGGAAATATCTTCACCAACAAACGAAACTTCCTCATCGGGAAAAAAAAGTCTTGAGTGGTTCATATTCTTCATCAACTGGATTTTTCGCAAGATAATCAGCTAAGGCTTGTGCTTTTATCGTCTTTTCAGTCACATACACAATGTCAAACTCACTCAAAAGCATTTTCCATTTACCCAGCTTCTCGGTCAGCATTGCTTTCTGGAAAATATACTTCAATGGGTCCATCCTGGAAATAAGGTATGTGGTATACGAAGACAAATAATGTCTCAACTTTTGAGCGATCCAAGTCAAAGCACAGCATGTTCTCTCCAAAAGAGTGTAACGAGCCTCATATGGAGTGAACTTTTTGCTCAAGTAATAAATGGCTCGCTCCTTCTTCCCAGTCTCATCATGTTGACCAAGCACGCATCACAATGCATTATCCTAGACCGATAAATATAGCAATAACGGACTCCCTTCTCGTGGAGGGACCAACACCGGTGGATTGGAAAAATAGTTCTTGATGGTATCAAAAGCAGTTTGACATTCTCCGGTCCACTTGGTTGAGGCATCTTTTTTCAACAACTTGAAGATGGGCTCACACACCACGGTGGATTGAGCTATGAACCAGCTGATGTAGTTCAATCTTCCCAAAAACTCATCACCTCTTTCTTGGTCTTCGAAGGAGGTAATTCTTGGATCGCCTTGATTTGGAAGGGTCAAGCTCAATGCCCCTTCTGCTGACTATAAATCCCAACAACTTGCCAGCTGGCACTCCAAAAGCACATTTGGCAGGATTTAACTTCAAATTGTATCGACGTAGACGATCAAAAAATTTCCTCAAGTGAGTCAAGTGATCCGAACTCTCGCGGGACTTGATTATCACATCATCTACATACACCTCGATCTCCTTGTGAATCATATCATGAAAAATGGTCATCATAGCTCTCATGTAAGTAGCACCGGCATTTTTGAGACCAAACGGCATCACCCGATAATGATATACACCCCAAGGCGTGATGAAAGCTGTCTTTTCTGCATCTGCTTCGTCCATCAGGATCTGGTGGTAACCCGCATAACAATCCACAAATGACTGCATCTCATGCTTAGCACAGTTATAGATGAGGATGTGAATGTTTGGCAATGGAAAATTATCTTTCGGGTTAGCTTTGTTAAGATCTTTGTAGTCAACACAAATTCTGATTTTTCCGTCTTTCTTGGCAACCGGAACAACATTGGCTAACCAAGTCGGATATTGCGTCACTTCCACTACTTGAGACTCGATCTGTTTTGTAATCTACTCTTTGATTTTCAAACTCAACTCAGGCTTGAATTTCTGAGTCTTTTGTTTTACTAGACTGAAATCTGGATTGATCGGCAACTTGTGGGACACCATATTCGTGCTCAGCCCTGGCATGTCTTTATAAGACTAGGCAAATACATCAATGTTCTCCCTGAGCAAACGAACCAAGTCTCTTCTTTGGGCTTCAGTCAGATGGACACTAATTCTGACTTCTTTGGCACATTCCTCATCTCCGAGATTCATAGTTTCAGTTTCCTCAAGATTTGGCTTGTGCTGATTCTCGAATTGTCGAAACTCCTCAGCAACATGTTCGGGTACCTCATTTTCTTCTTCATAATCCTCACACTCATCATCACCTGCCTCATTTTGTCCACTCGGTTCATGACATGACATGACATTAGTAGGTTTTAAATTAATATTACTGAAATCATAAACAAACAAAGTTAGGAAAGTAAAATATAAACAGATAAGTAAACAAAAAAATTTCAATAAAAGAGGCTTTTCATTTAAATTGAAAGACAAGCACAAACTTTGGCCATGGCCGAGGGCCATTTTGCCTTTTTAAACATCACAAAGGAATTTAAAAGCTTTAAACAAAGAACAATTGCATAAAGGGTGGGTCTCGGGCCTCCTCCGAACTACCACCAATTTTAAAACAAACAAAACACATGTCCTTTCTACCCAGATGAGTGGGAAATCAGGAGTGGTGTGGAGGTCCAGTTCTGCAATTGCTCCTCAGGTTCTGCATCACGGATGCCTGATGTCCCAGCCTCTTCCTCGATGACCGCATCAATCTCCTCAAAAAAGGCCCCAGATTCCTTCCCCGAGACCACCATCGTTGACATTTTCTCGTACCGGAAATGACTAGTACAGATGAGGAATTGGCCTGGCCAACGCTTGATCAACATTATTGTTCTTCATCTCTGCTTCATCAGCATCTGTGAGGACATACCCCAAACCAAACTTTGCTCCTTTGGCGGGAATTTGGATAGGCTCGACGATTCCTTGAAAGTGCTTCCCCAATCCGAAACCTGGTTCGAAACCATTCTGGAGCATGACGGTAGCAACCATCTTGTACACGTTAGGTATAGGAGGCTGTGGAGCCAATTCATCACCGGTGGCATTTACCAACTCCACCGTGTAGAAGTCACAGCCTCGGGAGACATTATCAATGATCGGTTCATACCCATTGGAATGGCTCCCTTCACCATAAATGACCAATTCCTGGTCCTTCCAAACAAACTTCATTAGTTGGTGAAGGGTAGATGGCACAGCCCCAGCCATATGAATGAACGGTATTCCCAGAAGCAGGTTGTAACTGGTGTGGATATCCAACACCAGGAACTCGACGTTGAATTCCGCAGGACCCACCTGAATATCCAAGTTCACCGCACCCAATGTGTCTCTTTGCACTTCATCAAAAGCCCTCACATTAACTTGGTTCTGGTGAAGCTTTCCCAAATCAAATTTTAGCTGCCTCAGAGTAGAAAGTGGGCAAATATTAAGACCGGATCCGTCATCGACCAACACGCGATTTATTATCTTATCCCGACACATAGTGGTGACGTGCAGATCTTTGTTGTGCTTCATGCCTTCAAAGGCCAGCTCTTCGTCACAAAAACTAATTCGGTGTCCTCGGATGACTTGGTTTATCATGGTTGCTAGATTGTCACTGTCAGTACCCATAGGCACGTCAGTATCATCCAAAGCTCTCATCAGAGCCTGCCTATGCAACTGCGAACTCATCAATAAGGCCCACACAGAGATCTGAGCCGGAGTCTTCTCCAAATGCTTCACAATTGAATAATCTTTCGGCTGCATTTTCCTCCAGAACTCTTCGGCTTCTTTTTCTGCCCTCCTTGAGCTAACTCTTCTAGTGTGTAGCACCTGCCAGATCTGGTCATACCCTGGGTCCTTTTAGTCTGATCCTTTTTCTGCCATCCTTGAGCTAACTCTTCCAGTGTGTAGCACCTGCCAGATCTGGTCATACCCTGGGTAACAACCGTTTCAATCACAAACTTTGGTTGGGTAAGAGCTTCTCGTAGCACCAAGGCAACAGCCTTCTCGGGTGTCAAAATCACAAACTTTTTCTTCTCTCTGATGCTCAACGAAGCTACAGCCCTTTCCAGTTCATCAGGAGCAATCAGAACTATTGCGTTCGTCACGCACCAATCATCATCTGTCTCTATCATGTTAATAGTGACGCCTCCATGATCTGGCAAAGGATTGCTATTGACGTTGGGAGCGACTGTCTGAAGAGATACCACATTCTGGTCAATCAGGTCTTGGATCTTATGCTTCAGGTTGATACAGTCCTCGGTATCATGTCCAACACTGTTGGAGTGATACGCGCACCTCTGATTAGGTCTGTAAAACTTTGAGCTAGTGTCAACCGGCTTGGGACCCACTGGATGAATATATCCTGCCGCGGTTAATCGCTCGAACAGCTTTGTTCGGCTTTCAATAAGGGGAGTGAAAATTCTAGCAAGCTTCTTCTCAAATCTGGGACGAGAGGGATCGTAATTGCCTTGTTGAGGATGAGGCATTTGATGATAATTTGAAGCGTTTGGACGGGGGGCTTGATATCTGGGATATGAGTTGGTTTGATAGTTTGGTTGTGGAGCTTGGTGGTTTGAGGGGGTATTTTGGTGATGTGGAGCTGGGGTTTGATACATTGGGGGAGGCATTTGGTAATTTGTATGAATGTTGGCACAGTTGGGGGCGGCATTTCAGTAGTGATGAGATGGAGTCTGGTACGAGAAGGAGGCATTTGACGATAATTTGGAGTGTTTGGACGGGGGGCTTGATATCTGGGATATGAGTTGGTTTGATAGTTTGGTTGTAGAGCTTGGTGGTTCGAGGGGGTATTTTGGTAAAGTGGAGTTAGGGTTTGATACATTGGTGGAGGGGTTTGGTAATTTGTCTGAATGTTGGCACAGTTGGAGGTGGCATT
>NW_006239287.1:71836-74095 GCF_000226075.1 Solanum tuberosum | reverse complement strand
GAGGGGGAGCATTTTGATAACTGGGGGGGAGGGTACTTTGGTAATTATCCGGTGCATAACGAGCCGAGTACGAATCCTATGATGGTCGAGAACGACCTTGGTATGATAAGGATTTCCTTGGGGTCTTCTTCCCCTCGTAAGAGATAGAGGACACATCCTCTCTTTTCTTCTTCAACAAGCCCGAAGATCCGGGCGAGGCAGCAACACGGGTAATCTTCGCGGTTCTCAATCCATCTTCGATAGTCTCACCTACCTTGACTATCTCAGCAAATTTTGCTCTAACGAGCAACATGATTCTGTCGTAATACTCGGGCTCTTGCACCCGCACAAACACCTCGACAATTTCCTTTTCTGACATAGGAGGTCGAACTCTAGCTGCCTCCTTTCGCCACCTATATGCGAATTCTCAGTAACTTTCAGTCGATTTCTGCTTCATCTTTTCCAAGGAGTAGCGATCAGGAATGATCTCCACATTGTAAGCGAATCGTTCGATGAAGTCCTTAGCCAGAGCGTTCCAACTAGATCACTGTCTCGTTTCATGAGACGTAAACCACTCTAGAGCCTCTCCGCCTCAGACTTCGGCTAAAAAGCCGCATTAACAAAGCTTCTTCTCTTCCAACTCCCACGAGTTGGTCACAGTAGACCCTCAGGTGTGCAAAGGGCTTCCCCGTTCCTCCGAAGATGTCAAATTTTGGCACCTTGAATCCTTCTGGGAGATCCAAATTCGGATGAATGCACATGTCTTCATAACTCAACCCGGCGACCTCAGGAATGCAGTTCAACTCCTTTATGGCTTTTCTAATTTCCTCCTTCATATCTATCTTGGCGGTCTCTTCCTTTGACCTCCACTCTCTCTCCCTCTCCTCATAGTGGTCGAGCTCCGAACCATGGGCGTCATGCTCGTTGGGGACTGGTATTTGGAAAGTGGCTTTTTAGGTAGTGGTGGAGCAAAAGAGGGACTTTGGGCATTTTGAGTGGCTTGGTAATTTTGAGGGAAAGTCTGGGGGTTGATATGTTGATTTTGGTGATGGAGGGAAATGTGTGGGTTATTAGAGTTTTGGCTGTGAGGGGGTAGGCCAGTTTGGTGGTTGGTATTAGGGGGAGGGAGTGGTGCTTGAAGGTTGGTATTTTGAGGAGGGGTGGTGTTTGATAAGAGGCTGAGGCGTAATGGGGGTTTTGGGTGGTAAGGTCAATGATTGAGGGATTACGAGCAGGACTTGGATGCGGGTTTTGAGCTTGTTCCACGTTAGGAGGGGGAATTTGAGATGGAGGTCTTCCATCAAGTTGAGTGTTGATAGCAAAAATCGGAGGAGGCAAATCTTGTTTTCTCTGCATCTCGACCTTCATCTTAGCAATTTGTTGCATCAACTGTAGGATCAGTTCATTCTGAACAGCAAAGGCGGGCTGAGCCACCACGACATCAGTAAGGCTGGTTTCTTCGTTGTTATCATCCATTGCTACTTTTCCCTTTTGTGAACTTTGATTGGGGAAGGAATCTGTAGGACCTTTAGATCTAGTGAAAGAAGGATGATCAGCCAGTGTCTCAACACATATTAGTTCTAACTACCTGTAGAGAAAAACAACTCAAAAGCAAATTTGTTAGTATTAGTTCCGGACGAATAATGCAAGATATCACATATACGGCATATAAACACATAAGAGTTGCTTCGTTTGAGGAACATGTTAATCCACGAATAATGGGGACTGTCTTTTGAACAAGCAGGAATTTGCTCGTTTTTATGTTGAGGCTAGTGACTCAGGAAGGTTAAAATGCGTTGAGCTAAGGTCTTCTTGCTGCATCTTCTGGCGTCTGTTGATCTGACCTCAATGTTTCCTTGTAGAATGAAAGTGGGGGAAAAGAAAATTTGAAAAAGATAGGGGCCGGGCCTTGAAAGGCTGCCTACGTATCTTCGAAGGAGAATTCAGGCCCTACGTAGTTCGAATACAAAGGAAATTTTCATTTTCATCCATTCATTTCTGGTGATTATAAGGAAAGTGAAAAACAGATAAGAAAGCTCCTAGAAGATTGATGGTGCTTTCACCGAAGCTCATTCCTCTGACTGCCTTATTAGCCACGGGGGGTAAACTCATATGCTTCGGGGGCGGTTTCCTCATTCTCTTCTTTCCACCGTCCCTTGAAAGGAGGTCTATAGACAATTTCCTCCTCAAGTTCATCTTCAACAGATTCGGGTCCAGTGCCTTCAGGAACACTGCTGGTGGCCTCTTGGTTGAAGAAATGGTATTTTCCATGTAGTTTTT
>NW_006239287.1:69610-71177 GCF_000226075.1 Solanum tuberosum | reverse complement strand
AAAGAAAAGGCCCGCGCAGGGGTCATTTGAAAAGAGTACCTAAATACAAGAAAGGCAAGCCCATGCAGGGGCGAATGACAATAAGTGCATATAGCAAAACCCACGCAGAGGCGAAATCCGCTAAGACGCTCCCGATGGCCCCGCCTCTGATCTGCTCCTCTTGTTCTGTGCCATGAGATGTTGAAGCCTATATTGAATCATTAGCAAGTATCCTTCACTCCGGCAGCCTTTCTCTTCCCAGTCCTCGAGATACATTCCGTTTTTCTTATCTCCAATCCATAAGTTAAGGTCTCCCAAATCGCTTCTCAAGCTTTCTAATTCTTGAGTTACGCTCTCGAGAGCGTACTTATCCTCCTCTTGCTTTCGGAGAAATTCCTCGTGCATTTCCTGAGCTTCTCTTCTTACCTCTCTTAGTTCTATCAAAGCTTTGGACTCTTTGTCCTCTACACTGCGGTAAATGTTCGGAACTGAGAAGGAGATATCTTGTATATTGTGCTCCAACCAAGCTTTGTAAGTTTCATCGTACCTCGCATTAAATCGATCTATGGCAATGGTGTCCTTGTTCATTCACACTGCTCTTTTCCATTCTCTCAGCATCTCTGAAGCCTCAGGCACTCTATCATCCCCGATGTCGAACACATAGAAACGGTAGTATGCTTCTGGGGTGTAGTTTGTCTTCTTTCGAACTGCCTCAAGACCCGAATGGGCGCATATGGGCGGATACCTCGAATACCTGGTAGAGGAAGCACAAGTTTTCTGTCGCCCCGTACTATGGCATCTTTCGAGATGAAGCGGTCGAACATCCACTGGATATTTTCTTCTCTAAACTCAGAAAAAAATTGAGCCCATCTTTCCCTGGTTCTTCTTTTTTCTAAGTCTGCCCAAAACAACATGTCATTCAAACTCTTAAGAGCATTATGCTCATCAGGTGTATGGAGTTTTTGAGTTCTGTGTCTTTTCAACAAGTGACTCATTATCCATCATTGAAGAAGAAGGTTGCAACCCTGAAAGTAACGATGTCCTTCCTTACATTTTCCCAAAGCACGGTACATGTCAGAAAGGATGACAGGTGCGATAGGATAATACTTTACTTGCCCTTGGTTCATATGTCCGTGGAATAGAGTGTGTGCAAGCATTATCACCCGAGTGTTGATATTGAGGCTCGGGCCGTGTGGGAAAGCCATAGTGCCTAATAGTGCGATAGTAAATGCCAAAGGTCTTATCCCGTCCCATTCTCTGAAAGTGACCCTGAACTCTTGGTTGTAATTCGTATAGAAGCTCGCATGCCCGAATCTGACGTAGAGATCCATAAAAGAAATGCTAGAACCCTCAGCCCAGTAGGCGCAATCCTTTCTTAATCCGAGCCAGTTTACAATATCCTCGAAGGTAGGCTTGTTAGGGATTAGGATGTTTTCCCATTTTCTCACTCTTCCTTCAAGCCCTGTACTGACTGTGACTATTTCGTCCTGAATTTCCTCAATTGTTGGGGTGATCTCCATGGTTCCAAATCTGAACACCATTTTCTCGTTGTCCCAATAGCCTGTGAGGACTTCAATCAGCTCGGGCC
>NW_006239287.1:43006-69262 GCF_000226075.1 Solanum tuberosum | reverse complement strand
TTTGGATTTGGTTTCGCTCTACTCTAGGTTGACTAGAATTGGTTGAGAATTGACGGTTACCCGAGTCGGACAAACAACGGGGTGAAGTCTAATAAACGACGTTGGATGACCACAAGCCAACTATTCGTTTATCACTTCCAAAAAATTTCAACTTGTGATTTTTCTGAAGGACAGCCGTGGTAAGCCTCGTAACCGCCTTTTTCCTAATGCAATCTATTTGCCGTTTGGCGGAATCGGGTGCCATGAATGCCACAGTTCTATATATAGGATAAATAAGACAAGTGGACAGTTTAAAACACGTAGCCAAATAACTTAATCTTAATGTTAAATCCATCCAAATCCCAAGTGGAGGTCTCCATTCTGTTTTATTTAAAAATATACTTTTAGACTGGTTTAAGAGTCACCACTAAATTTTTAAGAAAAATCAAGAAAACTATTGTTTTCAAAAGACCAAAATAGAAATCTAATGAAAACTTAAAAAGGGTCCGAGGTTCTTATTAATATTCTAGGAAGGTTTTAAAAGCACCTAGAATGTCCACTAATGTGGTTATCCGACGATTAACTATTTGGCTAAATTTTATTCGACTTAACTTAACTTGCAAAAATTGAACTATTTTATAGTTAGAACTATTTTTAAAGGGGAAAAGGAGAAATATTGAAATATTATCTAAGTGAAATATTTTGTGAATTTATTTATTTTTTACGTTAGGTAAGAGATTAACAATTTAGTTAAGAAATTAATTAAAAAATGGGTGTCTTTTGGGAATTTGAATTCTTTTAAAACCTTAAGATTAATAGCAAATAATAACGAGTAAACAAATATAATAAAACAAAGAGAGAAAGGAACTTGGGCCCAAATCCGATTTCCTGTCCGCCTGGGCCGGTATTTGGGCCCATTTTCGGTTTGGTCCTTCGGCCCATTTGAGTTATCTGCACCTATCCTAAACTAGCATAACAGTTATTTCTTTGGGCCTTAGGCCCGTCTTCCACCTGTCCTAAATACTAATAAGATAAAAATAAAGTAACAAGGGCTTAGGCCCAAAAATAACAAAATACAATCTTCTAAAATTAAGATTGGCCCAATTTTCAATTCTCCAAATTGTTGCGTGTCCTTTCAACTCTGGGACCTGTACGTCGATTTTAAATGGTCGGTAGACTCGAAAGGGAGAAGATTTGAGTCTTTATGGCTCTCTTGAAATGCAAAGATAGAGTCCGTGGGGGACTCGGGCAGTGAGTTCATACAAAGGAAAGAAAAAAATAATCAGTAACATCACAAAAAGGAGATTAACACAATTCTGTAATTTCAACTGAGTAGAGGGATGACAACCTGCACCATAATTGATTTTTAAATATATGGCTAGCCTTTTTTATAAAAGAAACAAAATAAAATAATAATAATAATAATAATGATAATAATAATAATAATAATAATAATAATAATTAAAAAAAAACAAGATCATTACTCATGTCAACTTGTGCTCTGTCAATAATATGCAAGATAAATAAACAAAAATAAATAAATAAAGAAAAGATAACAAATTATTATTATTATTTTTTAAAACAAAAGTTTAAGTTAAAATTTTACTGGAATATTTATTTAACACTCAAATCCATATATGATCATTAAAATTTGCAGAAAACATGTCAAAAAAAATAAAAATGAAACATGCTAATTGACCATAACAAAACATGATATTTAATAGGTCATTTGCGCATGCTTTTTAGAACGAAGAAAAATACCGTTTTACAAACAAACCAACAGTGAACTAAAAGGAATTTGATTCCCACCCCATAACTTAACCGTAAAGGATTAAGGGGGTATAATTCTCAACAAATTATTTTAAAGAGTCAAGCATTGGTGTTCACGGCAAATAATGAAGAACTGCAACGAAACATCGAGTAAACCATAGCTTGTTCTAAATAAGAAAACATCATGTCGAAATAATAACCGACCAGCAATGTAATAAGGCCTTTCCGACATAAAAATTTATCACTTCTAAAAAAATTGGTATCAAAAGGTAACATACTTCAACTAAATTTTTAAAAGATGAAACTCTAACAATACTAAAATCTAGAAGAAGAAAATCAGAAACTCGGATTCCATACCGACGCAACTACGAACAGTGACTCATTTTTATCCAAAATATTAACCAAAATAAGGCAGAGAATCGAGTAAAGCAATACTTTGTGCAGATTTTAATATTAAAGGCATTTACGTCAGTTTGTGGGGGATAAGAAAGAGGGTTAAGGAACTATCACAGTAAGCAGAGAAGACATATGCTACCCAAACTTAAGTTCCATAGATAACTCTTTAAATATATTAACACTAAGACCATTTAAAGTAAACAAGCTCAGGTTGATTAGTCATCAACAAAATGAACAAGAGCAAAATGAGAAACACATGCTAAAGGCACATACAGAGAAAAAATAATAATAATAAAATAAAATTTAAACCTAACGGAATAGGATTGACCCACTGCTTTTGATTTACTCCAACAAAATATGCATATACTCTAGTCACAGAACTAAAAGATGAGGCGATAGACAAAAGAGGCGAAGAACCTCGACTCACATCAGTATTCCGAAGCAAACAAACAACCACACTGATTTACGATCAATAGTGAGTCAATAGTATCCCAAACATTAACATATAAACAACTTACATAATCAAGAACCTAACCATAACACATTAAGAGTACAAAAAAAACTTGAACTGAAAATGAATATTACCTTTTCGAAGTGCAGCGAACGAGACGAAAACGAGCGAGGGAATGACGACCTCTACCACCAAAACGAGGTTACGAGAACTCTCTATGAATGAGAAAGGAAATCGCACTATAGTCTCACTGATTTCTGTTTCGAATGTGCTTAGTATGTATATATTGTTTTTCTGTTTTTTGCTTAAATTGCTGTAAGTATTCTTTTCTCTAAGAGTTTTCCAACTAGAAAATCCTCCTTCAACACAATGACTAAGAAGGTACTTATAGACAAAGATTAGGTTTCGAAAAAATGGGGGGAAAAGGACCAGAAAAAAATGGGCAAACCAAGGCGTAATTCAAAATCAAAAATACTTTCACCATTCAAGCCAAACCTCTTTTTCCTGCGATCTCTGCCCATTCCGAAAGAAAAAAGGGCAAAATCGACGCTTGGGATCGATCTCCCGTCCTTGCCGTGCCACGCGGAGCGATCTCACGGCCCCAAGGATGGGAGACACAGTTGGCAGATGCTTTTTGCTACTGCTACATCGATTCTGGATGGGTTTCGTTTGATTCGTTGGAGTCTCTGGGTTGTACCTGTGAGGAAGAACGCGTAGGGGTGGGATGGTGTACCCGTATTGTTGTTCATTGCAACGTATTGTTGCTGGGTTTCTTTTTTGTTACTGTTTTGGGTCGGGTCAGCGGGGAAATGGGCTGGGAATTGAAAGAGAACTGATGGGCTGTAGGAAGAGTTAATTGGGTCGGTTGGGCATTGAAAAAGAATTGAAATTGAGGAATTGATGCTGGTTCATCTGGTGGGCTGCGTGGATTCACAAGTAGGGCCCAAAAAAATGGTTTCTTCTGATGGGTTAAAAACATAGTGAGGAAATAACTACAATTGCAAACACAAAGAATTAGAATTATTACCAATTGAGGTAAAAAACTTAGCCGGTTTTGAAATTGATTGATGAATTCGGCAAAAATCTAAATAAGACGAATTAATATAAATAAATTAATGAGCTTCTTAATCCTAATGAGATAAAATAATTAATTCAGTTACGAAATAATTACCTTAATTACAAACTAATTAACTTGAAATTATGACTATAATTTAAACTAAAGTAAATAAATAAAATACTTAGCTAAAATGTAAACCTTTTTTTTTAGATGATTTTCAAATATACTAAATTACAAACGTAATTAATTATATAAAACATATTTATTATTAAAAATTTATGAAAGTGACAAAACTATTTTAAAAGAACAAAAAAAACTTTGTGAATTTCCATAAAAATAAATTATTTCATATCGTTCAAAATTGAAAAAGCTCAATGACTAATCTATATCGTGGAGGTCCAAAATTGGGTGTCAACAAGTGCAACAAGCTTGAGAACACTTTCCCCATGCACAAGAGGAGAGTGTCAGATATGCTACCTTGAGAATTCATGCATTCCATGTTTATTTGGCTTCAACTAATCATAATTTGGGAACGGTTCGCTCAGCTCTCTTAAGCTCTATTGAACAACCAATGTAGAATAACACCACGAGTCAACTCCCCTTGCCCAAACTAAACTAATTAGTTAAAGCCAAGTGAACATTGAATGCACGAATTATCAAGTAGCATAGTTGACACTATCCACTTGCATATGGCACAACCGTTCTTGAGCTTCTTCCAGTCTTTGATGCAACCAACATGGTATAAATGTCCACAATCAATTTTTGCAAGCTCTTACCCCTCAAAATACTCATAAGACACACAACCCACAAAAAATAAAGGTTGAAAATTAAACTTAAGTAAGATTACAAACTTAAGGAAGGATGGATTATGATTTTAGTGCCCTTTGCCAAGCATATGCAACAATGTTCTTTGTTATCAGGACATGTTGAATTGTCTATCTTGTACTAATGCAGACTAATATTTAAATAAATATCTCTTGCTTTGGATTGAGCGTAAGGAATTTTCAAATTTTATAAATTTTAAATAAGGTTTAAAATATTTTAAAATATTATGACGTTATCTTTCATTCAAGGAAGATTCAAGTATGTTGTATCAAATACTAGAAAAACTATGTTGTATCAAGTACTAACCTATATGTTATCAAATTTTAACACCCCAGTCCATCCGTCATTCGAGGACGAATGATCCCAAGGGAGAGATATTGTAACACCCCAAAAAAAAAATTGAATTGAGACTCGAACCATCCTTCTTTGTGAGTAGGATTTTACCAAGGAAATTTATAATTTCTTGAGTGTTAAGGTCACTAGGTGTAGTACCTTGAGTTCCAAGAAGAACTAAAGAGAGTTCATTCAAGTCATTCCTTAGTTCTTCTAAGTTCTGGGGCAACTTAAAATGACCATAACTCTTAGTAGACAATGATTTAGTTGGGCTACAAGGTACTAAATGAAAGGTCGTTGCATTATCCAACGCCACCGAGTTTTCTAAGATTCAAGTTTGTATGAGTGATATATGCTCTTTTGAAGTTAGTTTGTCCAGTTAAGGAAAGTTACACGAATATAGTGAGGGGTATTTTGGTCTTTTCCTTACCCAATCAGATTTAATTCATTTTTAGTAAGGTTTTATCTTTTAAGGGTCTAATCCTATTAGGTTCAGTTTTATAATCCTAATATACACCTAGGGTTTTAGTTGAGAGTTCAAGAAGAGAAAAGAAAAGAAAAGAGGAGAAAAGAAGAAAAGATCAAGGCGTTCGTCGAGATTCTTGAGAGTTGTTGCGGATTTTTGCCATGGGATTGATCCCTAAGAGCTATGTAAGCTTCCATAGTTTTGGGTTTGTTCACCCGCACATCAATCATGTTATTTTCAGCGCAATTTCATTCTTAAAGTTGAAAGATTAGAGTTCTTGATAGGTGTTCTTGAAGTTCATTCTAAATCTTGTTTTGTTGGGGTTTTGATGATTTTTTGAAATTAAAGTGAGTGTTTTGAGGGATGTATTTAGTATATTAGAGTGTACTTATGTTGAGTAATCGAATTAAAGTGATTGGGGAAGAAACCGTTCGATTCTAGGCGAATTAGGGTGAGAAAACGAGCAAAGAGTTTCGTCAGGCCTTTAGGGTTAGGGCTTGGCATGTCGCGCCAGCTAGAGCGCCCCAAAGTATGATCTGAAGTTTAGGGGCTGGCGCCTCGTGCTACTCATAGCCCCAGGGTTGCCTGCCCCGTGCAGTTTGCAATCGGTTGCTCCGTTTGAGTTCTTTCGAAGGGTACCTTCACTTCTTTTCGATTCTAACTACTCTAACATACTTCTAAGCACCTAGAAATTATTCATAACATGATCATAAACTTGAATTCATAATTTAAATTCAAGCTGGAGTTATGAGTTACGTTTTGGAGAATCCTTTCGAACATTCTAAGAAAGTCCCTTTGAGTCCTATTGTGGAGTCTTCTACAACTTCTAGTAACTTGTTTCAAGACTCGAGCAAGTGAGTATGAGACTGTATTCATGAGTATACTTTGTCATCACGAGATCCTTCATATCATGAATCATAACTCTTGAATTCATAATTCACATTCAAGAGAGAGTTAAGAGTAGAGTTCAAGAAAGCCTTTGAGTTCAATTGTGAATCCTTTGAGATCAACTATTAATTTAAACTAAATTTTGAGGAAGTAAGTAAGAGAATGAGAAGAGTTGTATACATGAGTTCCATGTAGTTATGTAGACCTTCGAGTCGAGTCGTTCATGCCCATAAAATCCGCATGGACTCCATAAATTGAGTATCATTAAAAGGAGTAGTATATTTAAGTTCTAACTCTTGAGTATTGAGTCTCTAATCCCCTTTGAGTTTATATTTCTAATCATGGGACTATTACATCTTACCCTTGAAGTCCTTGAGTTGAGTTGTTCATGCCCATAATTCCGCATGAACCCCTATAAGTTGAACAATCTTGAGATGAGAAGTATCTTTGAGTCCTTGAGTTGAGTAGTTCATGCTCATAATTACGCAAGAACCCTCCGAGTTGAGCATTCTTCAAATGAGTAGTAACATTAAAGTTCTTGAATTCCAAGTATTGAGTTCTACCTATGGTTATTGAAAACCTTACATTGAGTCGTTCACGACCATAATTCAGCATTAACCATATTTTAAGAAGTCTTTAACAAACATTTTAACTTTGTTTTAAGACTTAAGCTTTGAGTAGAGTAAAGAGTGAGAGTAAAGTTCATTTCTTCAAAGATTATACGGGAACTAAGTATTCCCAAGAGTTAAAATGTTTTCACATTTAAACAAGAAAGGAAACACCGATTTCCAAGAGAGCTTTTAAGGTAGTTTTGAGTAATTATCTCAAACCAAAGAAAGAGTTTTGTTTTAAAAACATATGAGCTAAGTATATTTTTGGAAGTAGCATTGAGCACTGATATGGAGATGTGAGTTCATAACAACTCAAGTATCCATAAAACATGTAGCCATCATGGGTAAAAAAGATCATACTTTTTAGATGATTTCTTAGTGCTTTTTCGCATAGACTAGTGGATCCACTTAGTTTAGGCGTTCTATATGACGGCAAAGTATAGGACTGTTCTGGTAATGTGGGAAAGACGATGTATCATCACTTAGGCTCATAGTGGTGCTTGTTGGTTAGAGAAACTCCCACAGAGTTATATTGTATTTTTATATACACATTGAGTATTATTGTATTTTTTAATACATTGAATTGTTATGTACAGTTTTACAACTTTCCATATATATTGCATCTTTTACTATTGCTTTATCCTCGAGTGTCATGAGTGGAGTAAGTTTGAGTAGTTTTGAGTATCCTTGAGTATTCCTTGAGTTGAGTAAGTTTGAGAAGAGGTAAGTATGTTTCCTTTTTACCAAGTTCAAGATTATGTTTATGCTTTAGAATTCCCCTTGCATGCTCCTAGATTCCAAGTACTGAGCCATTTGTCCTGCATCCTTTCATGATGCAGATTCAGGTATTCAGGATAATCAACAAGAGCATCATTTATACCACATGGAGTTCGAGTTAGCTATGGTGAGCCTCCTTGCTTCTGGAGAATTTCATTTACTTTTCAGTTTTGTCAGGATGTCGTAGGTCTTGTCACGACTTTCATCTTTATCATTTAGAGGCTTCATAGATAGACATTGGAGTTTTAGAAGTCTGTTCATTTATTTTGTTAAATGTTTTAAAAAATTAAGTTGCCTATTTTGTGGCGAGTTGAATATATTATATTATTCAGAGTTTTTTTTTAGTTAAAGATTTGCAAAGTTGAGTTTATTGAATTTTATTTAGTTTTAAGCTTTGTATGCTTGAGTTAGTCTTTCGCTTGTAGTTAGCCAGGATGAGGGTTCAATTGGGGACCAATAATGGCTCTCGAGTACGGGCCACGTCCAGGGTGTATATTGTATTTTTATATACACATTGAGTATTATTGTATTTTTTAATATATTGAATTGCTATCTATAGTTTTACATCTTTCCATATATATTGCATCTTTTACTATTACTTTATCCTTGAGTGTTAGGAGTTGAATATCTTATCCTTGAGTACTTCTAAGTTGAGTAAGTTTGAGTAGTTTTGAGTATCCTTGAGTATTTCTTGAGTTGAGTAAGTTTGAGAAGAGGTAAGTATGTTTCCTTTTTATCAAGTTCAAGCTTATGTTTATGCTTTAGAATACCCCTTGCATGCTCCTACATTCCAAGTACTGAGCTATTTGGCCTGCATCCTTTCATGATGCAGATTCAGGTATTCAAGATCATCAACAGGAGCTTCGTTGATACCACATGGAGTTCGAGTTAGCTATGGTAAGCCTCCTTGCCTCTGGAGGATTTCATTTAATTTTCATTTTGTCAGGATGTCGTAGGTATTGTCCCGACTTCCATCCTTGTCATTTAGTGGCGTCACAGGATGATGATTCGCTTGGGGACCAGCAATGGTTCTCGAGTGCCGGCCACATCCAGGGTGTAGACTCGGGTCGTGACAAACTTGATATCAGAGCACAGAGTTCAAGTGTCCTAGGGTGTCTATAAAGCCGTGTCAAGTAGGATTTTGTTTGTGGTTGTGAGGGCCCCACTTATATAAATGGGGGGCTACAGACATTTAAGAAAAGTTTCCCTTCTTTCATACTCTTAATCGTGCAATAGAGCTAAGTCATAGAGATTTATTCATACTTGTGCGTTTCTTAGATTCATTCGACTACCCATCATACCAGAGGTAGTTGAAAAGTAAAGTGTAAAGATCCTTATGGATGATTTGTTCTTAGCAAGAGTCTTGAGAAAGTCGTGTGACTCCAGAGGGGCTTGAGAGAAGCCCATGAGTGAGTAAGTGTTCAATTTCAAAGAAATGCACTCATATTCATATGAATTGTGCATTTGAGCTAAAAGTGAGTTGTACTATTTTCCTTAAGCCTTGTTTCAGCTGAAATCCTTATGAGGAGGTATGTTTAGAGCTTGGGTAATATTTTCACACCAAAAGGTAGCACGAGTTACATGATCATGAGCAGTAGTAGTGAAAGAGCCCAGAGTGAGAGAAAAGTATACAGAGGTTTAGTGATTTAAGAAAGGGAGATAGTGTTTTGAAAAGCTATGTTATTATAGTCATGCACCCAATAAGTTATTGATGAGGAGTTTTCCCTTATGGATAGAGTAAGAGTTGCTAGTCAAGATGAGATAGAATATATATTTGTTAACAAGAATAACGTTGATGTCGATGTGCCATCGTATTAGACGTGACTAAATTCATGTGTTGAATAAGAGAGTAAAGTATTTATGAAGTGATAGATCTGAGTTAGGCTTATGATTTGTCTGAGAGGGTCATGATGTTCAGAAGGTTATAGAACTGATCAAGTAATGAGGTATAGTAGGGTAGGCAAGCAATCATATTGATATTCGGGTTTAGTAATAAGCATTAAGCTTGAATTTGAGATTAGTGTCATGATAAAAAAATGACAACATGAGGGTGATGATGTTAGTCTTGAGATTTGATCTAGAAGACTTGACGTAGAGTAGGTGAGGAATTGAGGTGATAAGTTGCAATAATATGAGTGGTACAAGTGAGGGACCCTAACCTTTAGATAAGGGCAGTGAAGTGTCGCTAAGTCACAAGAATAACATGAACCACTAAGAGGTGTACTGAGAGAGTGCGTAATCAAAAGAGGTTAAGAGAAACACCTTAGAAAGAGGTCTTAGTGTCTGCTTATTGAGAGTTTGGTATTCATGAGATAAACTTCTCCAAATGTTACAGTAAAAGAGGATGTAGACCAATTAGAGATAATGGAATAGGTCCATAGCTTTCAATTGTCGGCTTTAGACCTAAGGGGGAGATGACGAGATGAGAAATAAAGTCAAGATTTTGAGAATAAGATAGTAATAAGTTCCAAAGAGTATGAGAGATATCTTTTCAGAGGTCATTTTAGTAATAGAGTGATGTTAGAAAGAGAAGGTTTAATTATCCTATCGTGATAATGATGGTGTGATAATTCTGTCTAAGGTTATAAATTAGGAGGATGACGTTTTACTATGATAAATAGTTAAGTGAGAGCCCTTAGTTGGTTCCGAGGGAGTTGGTTAGTAGGAGTCCATGGAGTTGTTAAAGTGCTTAGCTTGAATGTGGTGGTAAAGAGTAATAGTTTTAGGATGAGATTCCCTATAGAGAGGTATAGAACCTGAACTTAAGGATTTCGGTTAAGCTTGAATTTAGTAAGAGCATACCATTAGAATCAGACCTTGGTAAGAGTAACTCTGCTCCATACCCAGTCCAACTGTCATTCGAGGACGAATGATCCTAAGGGGGAGATATTGTAACACCCCAAAAAAAATTCGAATTAAGACTCGAACCATCCTTCTTTGTGAGTAGGATTTTACCGAGGAAATTTATAATTTCTTGAGTGTTAAGGTCACTAGATGTAGAAAAATTCTTTTACAAACGTGTTAACTTTGTTTTAAGACTTAAGCTTTGAGTTGAGTAAAGAGTAAGAGTACAGTTCATTTCTTCAAATTTTATACGGGAACTAAGTATTCCCAAGAGTTAAAATGTTTTCACATTTGAACAAGAAAGGAAACACCGATTTCCAAGAGATCTTTTAAGCTAAGTTTTGAGTAATTATCTCAAAACCAAAGAAATAGTTTTGTTTTAAAAACATATGAGCTAAGTATATTTTTGGGAGTAATATTGATCATCGATATGGGGATGCGAGTTAATAATAACTCAAGTCTCCATAATCCATGTAGCCATCATGGGTAGAAAGGATCATACTTTTTAGATGATTTCTTAGTTCTTTTTAGCATAGACTAATGGATCCACTTAGTTAAGGCGTTCTATATGACGGCAAAGTATTGGACAGTTCTGGCAGCGTGGGCAAGACGATATATCATCACTTAGGCTCATAGTGGTGGTTGTCGGTTAGAGAAACTCCCACAGAGTTATATTGTATTTTTATAACCACATTGAGTATTATTGTGTGTTTCAATACATTAAGTTGCTATCTACAGTTTTAAAGCTTTCCATATATATTGCATATATTACTATTGCTTTATCCTTGAGTGTCATGAGTTGAATATCTTATCCTTGAGTACTTCTGAGTTGAGTAAGTTTGAGTAGTTTTGAGTATCCTTGAGTATTCCTTGAGTTGAGTAAGTTTGAGAAGAGGTAAGTATGTTTACTTTTTATCAAGTTCAAGCTTATGTTTATACTTTAGAATTCCTCTTGCATGCTCGTACATTCCAAGTACTGAGCCATTTGGCCTGCATCATTTCATGATGCAAATTCAGGGATTTAAGATCATCAACAAGAGCTCCGTTGATACCACATGGAGTTCGACTTCGCTATGGTGAGCTTCTTTGCTTCCGTAGAATTTCATTTACTTTTCAGTTTTGTCAGGATGCCATAGGTCTTTTCCCGACTTCCATCTTTGTCATTTAGAGGCTTCATAAATAGACAGTAGAGTTTCAGAACTCTGTTCATTTATTTAGTTAAATGTTTTAAAGACTTAAGTTGCCTATTTAGGGGTGAGTTGAATATATTATATTAGTTAGAGTTTTCTTTTGAGTTAAAGATTAGCAAAGTTGAGTTTATTGAATTTTATTCATTTTTAAGCTTTTTATGCTTGAGTTAGTCTTTCGCTTGTAGTCAGCTAGGATGAGGGTTCACTTGGGGACGAGTAAGGGTTCTCGAGTGCTGGCCACGTCCAGGGTGTAGACTCGGGTCGTGACACAAATTAACCTTTATTTTTTTGAAATTTTGAACTCACCTAAGAGAAGTCTCATTGAATACTATACTGATTAAAAAGTTATATCACAAATATATAGGGACAGAGAATTCTACCCTTATTTTGGGGTCTTCACCAGGGTAGAATATATGTAGCATCATATGAGGCTAAGTTCCATGTCTTGTCTCGCTACGCTACTCAACTTGGGGGAACTGAGGAGGAAAGGATACATCTTTATGTTAAGGGACGAAACACTGATATGTAGGTCTTATCTATGCACATTACTTCTACAAGAAACAACTTCAATAAGGTGACCGACTATGTGAAGAAATCGGAAGGAATTGGGAAGGACAACGCATTGGCTAAAAGGTCAAAGAATGTGGGCAACTTCAGTGATTCTTATTCCAAGGTTTCTGGTTAGCAGGTGTATTTAGATCTTCTGATTCAGTCGGCTTTACCAGCTTCTACGGGTGGTTATTCCAAGGTCACACAATAGTCTCAGGCTAATGGTGGTCAAGGAGCTTCTTATTCGTCAGCCAACAGGCCCTAACTTAACCGAGGTTGCTTCAACTGTAGTGAGCTGGGTCACTTTAAGAGAGAATTCCCTCACAAGAAGGTGTGTAACCAAACACAGCAACATGTAAAAGATCTTCCCTAATGCTGAAACAACAATTTCATAGGCCATTAGATTCTTAGGTAGTACAACACTCTGATGCCTTAAAGCAACATCAAGTCTTGACAGAGCCTCTCAATAAGGGTAATGAAATGAAGTTAAAGTAGGAACACATTACACCTACCCAGCGTCCTGTTTCCCCATCATATTCTGTACATACACCAGGTCCATAAATAGAAGCCAGGATACGACACTAGTGGGGTTCAAATAAATGATGTAAATTGCTATTGTCCTTTCTTCAGCTGTTTTATCCTTGCTCTGAATATATGCATGTGGGGAAGTTAATAAGAATGGGGTATAAGACATATTAAAAGAATTTACTTGCAAGAGCTACATTAGAAACCATAAGGGATATACCAACATAGGCCTTGAATATTTCAAGGTTATTACAAGGCTCTTCTACAACAAGAAAAGGTTGTATGTTATAGCAAAATTAAAGACATTTGTGTAAAATAAGTTAATAACATTCTAGAAACTACACAGCATGTGATAAATAGAACATTGAAGTAGAAAGTACCTAGGCCGAGTCAATGCTATCACGGTGAAAATTAGAGATCTTCCCTAATGCTGAAACAACATTATCATAGGTCATTACATTCTCAGGTAGTACAACATTTAGATACCTTAAAACATAATTAAGTCTTTATAGAGCCTCTGAATAAAGGTAATGAAATAATGTTAAAGTAGGAGCACATTACACCTGCCCCCGTCCAACTGCTCCAGAAAAAAGGAGGAAAGGCTTTAATACCATACAATACCTCCCACTAGAGACTTATAAGCAGCAGCCTAACTCTCCCATGTTCTAGAGCGATCTGTATCACTCGATGAAAAACAATTGAAGCCACACATCTGTGAGGGCACTAACAAATGCATCCAACCATATGTTTTGTTTAGTGTTTATGTTTCTTGTTTGATGTTATTGTGCAATAGATTTGACGAGGATAAAATATGTCATTTGCAATACAAAATTTACATGAAATATTTTGGAATAAACGTGTTGTAACTAGTGTATAAAAAATACGAGGAGCAAAAATTAAACTCAAATTCGTTTGAGGGGAAAACCTAAATTTAAAGATCCTACAAAACAATAATAATAATTGACCCATATTTACCAGTGCAACCTACTCGAGCTATCAATGCCCAACATTCTCTCAGAATGCTAAAAATAAAAATGAAAAGCTTAACGATATTGTCACTAACGGAGAAATTGAAGTTTTAGACTTGATTAGCAATCTTTCAGATGAAGCTTTACACTCAATAATCTCAATATCCCAAATGCTAAAGATTCCTTTGGAAATCCTTGTCTCGACTTTATTTGATTTTACACCAAATTAACAATCTTTGTGCTAGAAGTTTCACTATTGTAGACAATGTTCTTTCATCATTCTCTTTTAATGTCAAATTATTTCACTTGCATCACTCCACGAACTTGGGTGTGCTTCGATTACATGCTCCGGTGGATTGAGTTTTTGAAAAATGATTCTTTTTTGAAGCATTTCACTTTTTTTGTGATAGAACCACTATAACGAGTTTGTCCATAGGGCTTTTAATATCAAATTCAGGAGAGCAAGTTGTTAGGAAGAGCATTATACCTAAAGGAAACATATTTCAAGGAAAATTTATTTAATTTGTGGAGTTAAATTAATATGTACTAAATGATAGTTTATCTATTTAAAGGTTGTGTCAATATTATGACCCTAAAACTCAAAGGTTAATTGCTTACTGGTCGAGAATACTATAATCGAAATCCTAAATAATAGTGAATTGTTGGAGAAACTTATCGTTCACCATTGTTTCTATATGTCGATTAATGTGAGCATTCGTCAAAGCTCTAGTTACTAGAGATTTCTCATATGCGTCAACAAAATATTTGCCTAATTTATGAAAGCCTAGATAAATTGGTGTTCTTAGATACCTAGGCTTTCAGAAATTAAGAAAATTTATCGTTCATGCATTTGAGTAATCTCTAATAACTTGTGTTTCTGGTGATGAATGCTCACATCGATTGACATGTAGGTACAATGACAAAGGGTCAATTTTTCCAGCTCCTCGTAATTCTCGAGGATTTCAACTAGGGTATTCTTGCCCATTAATCAAGCTCAGAGTTTTGGATTCCTGAAAATAATACAACCTTTAAAGGGTAGACCATCTATTAGCACATATTCATTCAGCTCCACAAATTGGATAAATCTCTCTTGGAAAATATTTCATTTTGGTCTAATGCCTTTTCGAACAATTTCCTCCCCTGAATACGATACAAAAAATCATCCGGACAAACTTGTTATGGTGATTCTATCACCAGGAAGTGAAATTCCTTCAAGTTTTTTTTTTTTTTTTCATTTTTCAAAACCTCAATTCATCGAAGCATGTAATTGGAGAACCGCCAAGTACATGAGGAGTGATGCAAGTGAAAAAAATTCATCATTAAAAGAGGGTGATGGAAAAACTTGTCTACAATGGAAAGACTGCTAGCACGGTGATTGTGATTTGGTGTAGATCCAAAAAAAGTCAAGACAAGTATTTCCAAAGAATTATCCAGCATTTGGAATATACGCTAGTATAAATAATTGTCTGTATTTTTTAAGTGGTCAATACAGGTTGTGTTTATTAATTTTCTTTTACATATGTGTATTTTCAGTGTACTGTAGCCTTTTTACTAGAAAGAGGCAGCAAATTTCATTTGCAAAGTTGTATTTGCAAGTGTACATTGAAAAATAGGTCGTATCAACCAATCATTCTATCAAACAATCACTCTAATGTTGACAACTTGACCTTCAATGAAACTCTTAATGCTACTACTAATTCAACTCCTGCTAATATGCCAAGAGATGGAAATTCTATGACAATAAACGATGGTAGAATCTAAATTAGAGAGGTATTCAGCAGTGGCTTCAACTAATGCTGAATCACTCTGTCCAAGTTCTTAGATACTACCATCTCTTCGTTCATCTCTTGACATATTGGCATGAGTTTAATTAGTAATATCATTAAGAGTTTCATTGAAGGTCAAGATGTTAGCATTCAATCTTGACCTCTCCATCGAGATGCAATAGAAAATGGTAAGTTGTTTGATTGAATTATTGATTGACATTTAAGAGACCTCTTTCGTAATAGAAGAAAGGTTTAGGATCGAGGAAGATTTTGATGTGTGACAAATAGGAGAACAGATGTAAGAAACTTATTCCATCAACATGTTCCTCCCAGACAGAGTCCAAGTGGGATTAGGAGAAGAAGTTTTAGTGTAGAGAAAGAAGTTCAAGACGATGAATGAAGTACAAGACGTGGGAGCTAGTTTAAGGCTACAAGGAAAGGGAAGCAGTAAGAGGTCACCGGCTTCAACCTAAAGAAGGAAATGTTTCGTGCCTATAAATAAGGTAGGGTTTTCTACAATCATTTTTGTGCACTTACATAGAGAGATACAAGCAGAACACAATCACATAACATAGAGTTTTGTATTTGAGAGAGTTTTGATTGAAGATTTTGAGTGTTGTGGATACGAAGAACTAGATTGAATAACGTGATCCTTTGGATTAAGCTTTCTACTTTTGATTCAAGTTTATTTGTTTAGTTCATTATACAGTAGTAATCTTCTGTTTCTTAGTTTAGGCTATACTTAAAGTTGGGGGAAACTTGACGGAGGTGTTCATGAACAGTCAATGGTGATTGTTGATACTTAGGGATTACATATCTATATATTTTAGAGTAGAAGATAAAGTTAACATATGACTTTGGTATACTGTTTGTCAATGTTCTCTGGTTTTAATTTAATCTAGTTTTATATGGCTTATAGATGTGCCCTTGTAAGGATGAGAGTGGGAACAATCCTATGCATTTCAAATCCATGACGCATTATGCTGTCCACATTATTGGCCGATGTCCCTTACCAAGCATGCTTAACTCTAGAGCTCACTCTAGCTCTCGTTACGTTCTCTAAATTCTCTTGAAAAAACTCAAACCACGTCTTTTCCATTGGACCGGTTCTCATACACTGATGGAAAATGTATTGTTTAAGGTTTTTCAAGAGAATTTGGAGAACGCAACGAGAGATAGAGGAAACCCTAGAATTGAGCAAGGTTGGTATGGGACATCAGCCAAGAATGTAGAAGCATTTTGCGTCGTGGCTTTGAAAGTCCTAGGATTGCACCCAGTTCTCATACTCACAAGGTCATATGATCTATAAGCATATAAAACTAGATTAAATTAAAATTGGTGAACATTGAGTTAAATCTACTTAATTTAGCTACTTGGCTATGCAGGACTTAGAGGTACTATTAATCATGGGTAAAATACTAGAAAGTGCTAGAAATGAACTTATGTAAGATGTTTGCTATTAGGAAACTGATCTCATATTAGTTTTAAAAAAATCACTTCCCCCTCACTAAGAAAGGTCAACTTTTCCAATTAATTTGAATGACCATCTATAGTTACTTTTACCAAAATTGGATTATAGTTAATAAATCGAGTAAGTTCATAAATTTTCTAGTAACTTGTTGGAGGTGGGTGAACCATATTTTAGTAAGAAACTCACTTTTTTTTCTATACTTTATTATCCAACACATTATATGGATAATATAATTGTAGTATTTCTCTGAGAATCAAATTAACCTTTAGGAAAATGAATGAATTTAACTTAGCAAATTTTAAATAGACTAGTGTCATACACTTAGACTTCAATTAAGCACAACATGTGTAACTTGACAACTTGCTCACAAATTTTTCCAAATTTTGCAAGCTCAATTAAGTTTTTTAACACTAGATCGCTAAGAGAATATTAGATTTAAGAAAGACACAAGAGAATTACTTAAGAAAGCTTTTACATTGTTCAAGACTTGGAAGATTTTCTTGATGGTTTTTACAAATGAATGTCATTTTATTTATACTATCCATCTAGAGGCTAATAGATAAATAATAGTTTTCATCCCATTCCCTACTTATTTACAAATAAGTCATCTTTCTAGAATATTCTACCGAACTAAAAGATTCCAAGAACCTTCCTTGCACATCCATGGGATTCTAAAGTCATCCAAGAAATTCTCCATATATTTCTACAATATTCCACAAAGGACTAGTATTCTTCCAATGCAAGCCTTCCACATGGACAATATTATGACACTTGGTTCCTAAGTGGCATGATGACATGGTAGGTCATCACACTCTCCACCAACTTATATTGCGACGACCACGGAGCATTGTTGCTGCATAAACTCTCAAATTTGGTCTTTGAATTTCCACAAGTCTTTCTATCATTCCTATGTGGCTTCTTTTGGTGATTGTCCCTTCTAGTGGAGGAGGAACATGGTAGTGGCTTGTTTCCCTTTTTCCGCCTGGCTTGGTAGTCAATAAACTCCCCAATTTTCCGATAATGCAAAGTAGTGATGGTATTGGTGCCTAACTTGACTAACTTCGGTTGGGGTCATCCTTTTCATCACAGTATGGTTTGAGCCCACTAGCATGAAAGATGGGATGACCTTGAGATGAGGTGGTAACTCTAATGTATATGAGATGTTTCCAACCTTTGCAATGATCCTAAATGGTGCCTCATACTTTCGTACTAATTTTTGGTGCACGCCTTGCAATTCCTTAAACTTCCTTGGGTTAAACATTACCAAAACTATATCCCCAATTATATAATACGAGGGATGACTAATTAAAAGGGTGATATAAAATTAGAATAGGATAGAATAACGAGTTGCCTTATCCTTATAAAGCTATATGTGTGCTTAACACAAGAAGTCAACAATAGTTTATCTGTTTTTCATGATTTCCAAAAATGTACCTCATACCCCTTTTGGGGTGACAACGATTCCACTTAATCTCGGTTTCTCGCGTTGACTTCTCCACTTGCCATGATTGAATTCCAAGCAACGCCGTTGCATTTTAGTGTATGTGCAAAGAATATTCAAATCGGTGACAGTATGTTTGTTTTAAGTACCTTAAAATAAAATACTAAAGTAATAAAGGTACTATTAAAAAAAGTAAGTTTATAAGGACAATGAAGTAAGACAAGATAACAAAATAGATAATGAAGTAACTACCTTGAATATACCATAGATTATAATTCTAGCAAAAATCACAAATTGGTGAAGCAACATTCAAATAAACACACAAAACTTAATGTAAGAACCGAAGTACAAACTTCGTGCGGCCACAAGAACAACAAAAACTTATAAGGTAGTATGTAAGAATATTATTGCATTTGAGAGTGTATGAGAGCGTTGTGTTTGTTTAAGCGTGTGGACAGAATGGAAAGAGTCTTATTTTTATAGTAAAAAAACAGAGGACACATCAATAAGTACCAAAATAGAGAAAAGGAAAGAAAATTAGTCTACTCAATTAGACCCACATTCTTGGTATTTAATCAATGATATTTTCATAACCATGCGAGTTTTAAAAGTACTATTAATCAAATTTGATACTAAGTCAAAGTTTTCCAAAAATAAACAAGTAATAGGAAACATCGATGCATGGATTTTACCATAAATAAATTGGTATTAAAATAGTGCAATTTAATAAGGTAAATAGTCATTCGACAATTAGAGATTACCACCAGTGAATCTATCATAGTAAATAGATCGAAGGAAAGAATCATGAATGATCTTCTAATTTTGAAGTTAGCCATGCTAATACAGTTAAAGACTTCAGTCCAAAATAACATGATTTAGAGACTGCCATATTTGAAGGTCACATATGTATATTTACTTACCATAACTAGAAAAAGTTTGCCAAGAATAATTAAATCAAAGTTGTCCACACTAACTAAAAGAAAGAAAAGTTGGAGAATAAAATAGAGTCAATCCAGGAAAAAATCATGTCAAAGTTTATCAAGGATAGGTAAATAATGAGGTGTATCAATCGACTAAGGGAACAAAAATGGAAAGAAGCATGAATCATGGAGATTTTCATAATAGTCAATCAATTCATTAAGAAATAAATCAAATTCACATATTAAAACTTGCTACACTTGAATCAAGAAACTACAACTCAATCATTGTTCTTAAAGAAAAACTTAAGGGCGTACTAATATCCATTTACAAAAAGGGCAGATTACATTCAAACAAAAATAGGAACACAGAAAGTAGAAAATGCACAAGTTTAGGAACTCAAAATCATAAGGAAATCATGCTAAAAAGAGATTTCATGATCATTATTGAATTTTATATAGCATAAGAATGCAATTATAACTACTATACAAAAAAATATATGGTGATTTAAGAAATTTGTTTAAAAGATAAGATTATCTAAAAAAATGAACCTGGATGGATCTATTAAGATCCAACTTCAATAGCCCCCAAGAACCTTAAGGCCTCATCGGGTCTCGCTGGTCGGAGTGACGCAGAAACGATGATCTTGTTGTCATTGTTGTCGATCTCGTCGGGGAAGGATAATGGTTGGCTTGACTCGTCGAAGCCAAATGCCTCTTCATGGTGGCTGTCTTGCCGAAATTTTTGGTCGAGACCAATGACAAAATGAGAAGAAGACGGATTGAGGTTGCATGGTGCGGCAATTTGCAAGCCAATAGAGACGAGAAGAGAGTTAGAGGGAAAGAGAAAGGGGAGGAGAGGGGTAAGTGGTTTGGATGGTGAAGTGGATGTTATTCGTTGGTGGTTGGAGAAGCGCCGTGAGGAGAAACAAGAACTAGAAGGGCTCGCTTGGTGGTTGGCCCCACGAGTGAGGGTGGAGCAGGTGTTTTGTGAGTGGTCTTCGCCGACGATGGACGATGTTGGGAGAAGAGGAACGGCGCCTGGCATTTTCAAAGTGAACGAGGAGAAAAAATGAGAATAGGGTTAGGGTGTTAGGATATTTACATAGGAAAGTGGTAGAAGACTCAATCTTAGCCGTCGGATCAAGATGAGATGTGGGGTTCAAATTTATAAGAATGGAACGGATGGTTGGGATTAAATATGAGATCTTGAGATTGGGTTTGAATTAATTGGTTGAAAATGGGATAGAATTGTGATAAAATTGAGTAGAAAAGGTTAAAAATTAAATAGATTGAATAGAAGAGGCTACAATTTAAATGATTTGGAGGAAGATTTAATAAATTGGTATCCAATAAATGGTTATACTACAGATATTAAATAATTTTCATATAAGATATATACACTTAAATATTATAGACGTTAAATAGACAAGTTAATTAATTATTTCAAATTTAGCAATCGATAAATATTATAATAATAATAATAATAATATTGCGGTGGTTCTGTATCGTTGGTATCAGAGCCTTGGAACTTTCATGGTATATATATAATTGATGTGAAGAATTTCGGCATAGATATAATCTCTCTTTTATCGATCAAGAAGATATTAAAAAGCACTAGGATGATCATCACAAATATCAATGGCCATTTGTTCAGAAATGAGTTTAATATTTTCCTGTATTTTAGTAGATTTCAAAGTATCGAATATATTCATACTAACATAATCATATTATGTTCTTTGTGCCTTGGTATATATATAATTGATGTGAAGAATTTCGGCATAGATATAATCTCTCTTTTATCGATCAAGAAGATATTAAAAAGCACTAGGATGATCATCACAAATATCAATGGCCATTTGTTCAGAAATGAGTTTAATATTTTCCTGTATTTTAGTAGATTTCAAAGTATCGAATATATTCATACTAACATAATCATATTATGTTCTTTGTGCCTTGGTATATATATAATTGATGTGAAGAATTTCGGCATAGATATAATCTCTCTTTTATCGATCAAGAAGATATTAAAAAGCACTAGGATGATCATCACAAATATCAATGGCCATTTGTTCAGAAATGAGTTTAATATTTTCCTGTATTTTAGTAGATTTCAAAGTATCGAATATATTCATACTAACATAATCATATTATGTTCTTTGTGCCTTGGTATATATATAATTGATGTGAAGAATTTCGGCATAGATATAATCTCTCTTTTATGGATCAAGAAGATATTAAAAGCACTCGACTAGAAGAGGTAGATATACCTCAAAACCTTGATTTGTTAAACAAATGGACTATTCCGAAAGTTAATATAAAAACCATTTATGATTATGGTTGGTTTGATAAGATTTCTAATAAACAGTTGATTAAAACAACTGAACAATCCTTGGCGTTAAACTCGTCTGAACAAACTATTCGTTTATTAAATAAGCGTGATATTGAATTTTATAAATCTCAGTATAAATTTTTGCATATTGGAATGGTTCAAATTGCTTTTAAACCTTTAACTCTTAAAGGGTTACCAGAGACTTTCTTAGCTGCCCTACTAGATGCGAGGAATTTAAATTTTTGTTAATCTTTGATGGGTTCGATAGAATCTACGGTGTCCTATGGTCCAGTTTATTTTAATGCTCAGCCCAATTTGCAGTTATCTTTGACTGATTCTAATATATTAGATGCTTTAACTTTGAATGTTAAAACGCATGGTTATAACTATGCACCTGGATCTGAATTAATTTGCTTGTCATATAGAATCTATTATAAATTACTTGCTACTTTGAATCCTAGAGGTAAGTTATATGATATATTTGATCAAACCATTTTGGTAGAAACTAATTTCGCCAGATCTAAGGTCACTACTAGAAGACCTATAAAATGGGAAGAAATTAATTTTCCTACCACTTGGACTTTAGATTCTGTTATACCCCCTGAGTAAATGACCGATGCTGTCACTAATTCTAAATATTCTCATATTAGTCAAAATTCCGATGGAAAAATTTGTATGCAGTTTGATGAAAAAAGTGTTCCTTATAGTAGACATTTTTTTGCTTCTGATAGAAGACTGGCTATTAAACATATTTCTCCGATAGAACCTTGTTATGGTCCAGCTAGAAATCGCACTGCTTCATTACATACTTTATCAACCGTTATATCTGTAGAAAAATAAAAAATTAAAATTGATCCTCGGTTAAACATTGTTCAAACGAATGGTAAAATATCTGATATTTCTGATAAGGATATTCCTTCTGTATCCGAGATGGATTTTAATCTTAATGATACTTAATGATGAGTGAACATCAAATTGATTTTTAGTCCAGGTTCACTGGCAAGAAAATATATTCAAAACGAATTTTTAAATGAAAAATGGAACCGGTTTAAAACTTGGTTTTTTGACACTTATAGTAAAGAAGATTTAAATAATATTTCTCAAGAGTTTTATGAAACTTGTGCATTACATAATCATATTATATTTTTTTTGCCTTGGTTTATAACCACTTATTTGCCTTTATTCATCAACGTTCTTGAACGATCTTACAAAGATGAATTAGGTAATATTATTCAATCCATTTATCCTCCTCAAGCTCCGTTTATTTTACCAAATAATACTGGTATTACTTTTACTGCTTTTCATAAATTTATTGATAATGAAGTCGCCGTACTAAGTATAAATAAAATTAATCGTCTTATTTCTCAAAATAATTATTTGGGTCTATATGTTAAAGTTATTGGTGAACATATTTGTTCTCTAGACAAAAAAATTAGATAGTCTGTCTAATTTGATTGTTCAAATTGATAATAAGCTGAAATCTGTGAAACAAGTTTCGAAACAGGCTTCTTGTCAAAACAGCTTGATGTTCATATTCAAAGGCCTCCTGAGATTCAGGATTTTATTCTTAGACCTTTGCACGACCTTGAAAATCTTCTTGATAAATTTTTTTCTCAATTTGGTGCAAGTGCGAAATCGATAAGTCTCGCTGAAGATTTTGCAGATGAGATGTAAGTCACTTTTGATTTCAAAACTCAAATGGAAATGGAAGTTAATAAACTTCATGGGTATCCAAAGAAGAATAGTGTTAATACTGCTTATATTAGAAAACCTAGCATGCAAACATATTACTATCCCAGGCCTACTCCTCAAGATGTTTTAATAGAGGAAAGAGATTGGAATCAAACTAACACTTCTTATAGTGGCAGTGAGATTTATGAATGGAATCTTGATGGGCTAACTGATAGGCAGTTGACAATTATGGTTCATAGGATGCTTATGTATGCTACTATCTGCAAAAGTGTTAGTAACACTGACAAGACCATTTGCAAGATGATTATTGCAGGATTTACCGGTCAACTAAGAGGATGGTGGGATAATTATATGCCCTCTGATGCGAGAGCCGTAGTAATTAGTGCTAAGGCAGTAAATGAAGGAGTTGATAATTTAGGCTTTGCCCTTGTTCAAAATAGAGAAGACGCTGTGTATACACTAATTTTGACTATTCTTGAACATTTTAGTGGTAGATTTACCAATCAATATGAAACCATTAGATCTTTACTAAATGGTCTTAGATGTAGACATTTAGGTGAGTTTAGATGGTATAAAGATACTTATTTAAGTCGGGTAATGGAACTTCCCGAAAATGTTTTAGAATTCTGGAAAGCCAAATTTATTGATGGCTTACCTTCTTTATTTGCAGAAAGAGTAAAAATGACTCTTAGAAATCCACAAGGAATTATTCCCTATAGTGATTTTACTTATGGAAAGCTTATTGGGGCTTGTACGCAAGAAGGCATAAATTTGTGCAATGAGTTAAAACTCTCAAGACAGCTTAATATGGATAATCTTAGAGAAAAGTCTCAATTAGGAGATTTTTGTACTCAATTCGGTTTACCGGATGCTTCAAAAAGCATCAACCGAGAAACTTCTAAATCAGAATCTCATAGATCTCATAATAAGAAAAGAAGATCTAGAAGAAGGACTAGAGAAGAAAGAGATGAGCGTAGGGCTCATCGTAAATCTCATAGATTTACCAGGAATAGGTCCAGGCGAAATCTTGATAAGATTAAGTGTTATAAATGTGGAAAAATTGGGCATATAGCTCCAAATTGTAAGCTGGAAAAGCTTAAGACTCTAGAACTTGATGATGATATTCAAGAGAAGATTTATAGTTTTCTATATACTTCTGGTTCCGAATCAGATTATGATGATTCTGAAGCAAGTTATGCAACAGAGGATGAGGAACCTGAGCCTTCTAAGGTTCATCAAGATTCGAATGAGGCTTGCAAATGTCATAGTGATATTTGTCACTGCGAACATGATGAATTTTACAAGCTGCAATCTCAGTTCGAAGACATGAATATGTTCACTATCACTGTAGACAATGTGATAGAACTTCTTAAAGAAGTTACCGATAATACTCTTCATGAAAAGATCATTCAATTGGCTGCTAGTAAAACTAGCTCTTCAACTAGTATTCCTAGTGATAAAAAGGTTAAACATGAGTTTAATTATTCTGCTCCTTACTCCTTGTTTGAAGTTCATAATAGACTCTCTTCTAAGCAAACCATGATTATTCGTGATACCTCTTTTGATGATTTAAAAGGAGAAATTGAACATTTGAAGGAAAAATTAAATTTCTTAAACAAAATCATATTATTTATGATCACCGTCTTACTCAAATTGAGTCTGCTAATAGCAAAGGAAAAAATAAGGTTGACGAATCTACAGCTGAAGAAAATACTCTTGCCAACACTTTGAATATTGATTTGAAACAAAATATGTTTTTAGGAATGATGCAAATTGTTACAGCTCATAAATGGTATGTTAAATGTACTATATTAATTGATAATACTTTTTCTATAACTAACATTGCTATGATTGATAGTGGCGCTGATGTGAGTTGCATTCAAGAAGGTCTAGTACCTGCTAAATATTTTGAAAAAACAACTCATATGGTTAAATCTGCATCTGGTCATGCTTTAAATATAAAGTATAAATTATCTAATACTCGTATTTTCTAGAATAAAGTTTGTATTCCCCACTTCTTTTTCTTGGTAAAAAATCAGTTATATCCTCCCATTATTCTTGGAACTCCGTTTATAAATGCAATTTATCCTTTTACTAATATAAATGCTAAAGGATTTTCTACTACTTATAAAAATCAAGATATTAGTTATAATTTTATCACTGAACATTTTTGTCGAGATATTAATGCTTTAATTGAAATGAAACAAAAGCATGTCGATTATTTACAACTTGAGATATGTAGTATGAATATATTCGATACTTTGAAATCTACTAAAATACAGGAAAAGATTAAACTCATTTTTGAACAAATGGCCATTGATATTTGTGCTGATCATCCTAGTGCTTTTTGGAATCGGAAAAAGCATATCGTAACTCTTCCTTATGAAGATAATTTCTCTGAGGAAAATATTCCTACCAAATCTCGTCCTTGCCAGATGAATACCGAATTGGTCGAATTCTGCAAAAAGGAAATTGATAATTTATTGCAAAAGGGTTTAATAAAACCTTCCAAGTCACCCCTGGTCTTGTACTGCATTTTAGGTTAATAACGCAGCAGAAAAAAGAACGAGGTGTTCCCAGGTTAGTAATTAATTATAAACCTTTAAATAAATTTTAAAATGGATTCGGTATCCTATTCCAAACAAAAGGGATTTATTATCAAGATTATATGATGCTAATATCTTTTCAAAATTTAATTTAAAATCTGGATATGGGCAAATCCAAATATTTAAAGACCATTCTTATAGAACGGAATTTAATGTTCCGTTTGGACAATATGAATGGAATGTAATGCCCTTTGGTTTAAAAAATGCTCTCTCGGAATTTCAAAAGATTATGAATGATATTTTTAATCCTTATTTGGATTTCATCATAGTTTATATTGATGATATTTTCGTTTATTCAAAAACCTTAGAAATGCATATTAAACATTTAGACATTTAAAAAAAAATAGTCATTCAAAATGGTTTGGTGATTTCTAAACCAAAAATGAGTCTTTTCCAAACAGA
>NW_006239287.1:39430-42555 GCF_000226075.1 Solanum tuberosum | reverse complement strand
TTAATATTTGCTAGGTGGCAGGCACAATTAGCCCCTTTTGATTTCGAAATTCATTATAAAAAGGGAAGTGATAATTCCCTCTCAGACTTCTTATCTAGAGAATATCTTACTTCTTAAAAAATGGGTTTTCTTGACTTCTTTACAGGTATTACTTTGGTTACAATTTTGAAGGCAGTTCCTCTTAATAGAGATTTACAGGAACGTATTTTATGGAGAATTATAGACGGAATGGTGATGGATATCGTCGCTCATTACATGATTGAACAAGAACTTTATGAAAGATTTTATTGTTCTGAAGTTTATGACCTTTTAGATGATTAAAACTAAATGTTATGTTTGCAGGATGTATCCTCCTTGGGTAACCAAGGCTAGAGGAAGGGGCAGTTATACTCGCGGAAGGGGAAGATCATCCTCCTCAAAAACATCAGGATCGTCATACGGATCCTCATCCAGCTCTCCAATTATACAAAGGAGAGGAATGTGCTTGGTAAAACTAACAAGCTCTTCAAAAGAAGCTACTTCTTTGATACATCTGGATGATATTCCAGAAAATAATCCATTATACACCCAATTGAGAGCATATTTATCTCAAAAGCAAAATGATACTTTTGCATCGGTGGCGAAAGAAGAGGTTGATGATATCAGATCCTATGAAAGGGTAGTAAAGAAGGAAATGATATTTCTTATTGAAAACTCTGAGATACAAAGAAAAGAAGAACCCTGGAAGATATTCCAGCGATATTTACTTAACGGATTATACTTCCCAGGAGAGTCATACAAAACCCGCTTGTATTACGAGACCATTTTAACGAATACAGGTAGTGTTGAATTTCAGCACTTCTCAGGTTATAACACCAGCGAGAACATTTATAACTTCTCCAAAATGATCATAAAGAAGATTATATCAATTGAACATTGGGGTATATCCTCGATGAAAGAAAGGCAGATCAGCCTCAATAAAATCCCTACCAATTTCACTTATTGGGATTATATTAACACTTTAAGCAAAGTCCTTTATTATAACAATGAAAGGCATAAACAAACTTGGTTTATCAAGGTGTGTGCAAAGATATTTGTTGACCCAATTCCTAACTGGTTCTTGAACTGGTGGTCATACCACGGACCAACGATAAAGATTTTACCTGATCCCTTTTTAAAGTTATACAAAAACTGGGTTAAGGTTTCACCAGGCATTAATGATTTATACCACTCAGATCATGTTTGTTATATAGAACAAATTAGAACAAATTTATTTCTTCATAGAATTCTCGATTCCATGGATCCATAAATGGACCCCGGAAGTAGGTTTTACTGAAGAACAAATTCCATGCTTATATCGGATTTATTATAATAATTTCTGGGATAAATTAATGAAGAAGGATCCCATGACTAAATCATTATATGGCCAAGAATTATTGGACTCTATTTCTCAAAAAATCCAAGATTATGTTACTATTCCTCACAAAGGAATAATTGCTGACAACTTCGTCAAACATATTGCCAGAAGAATTTCCATTCAAGATGGAAATAAAGAAGAAATGATAAAGGAGTATTTGGATGAAATTAGGAGGAATCTACTGCTCAATATCACTCACTATGAAAAATCAGACACTTCAATGAGAAGTGAAACAAGTGATGATATCGCAGATGATTCTCAAGAGGCCCAGCCTTCTGAATCGGCGAAACCCGTGACAGAAGATATGCTGTCTAAAGCAGAAGGTTTACTTAAGGAGTTGAAAAGGAAAGACAAGATGACCACTATTGATTAACAGTAGATACACTGTTAAAACACAGTAGAAAAAATGTTACTGTACATTTGGGACCCATTGATAAGGGACCCATGGTCATTGAAAATCACTGTAGGTAGATCCCTTTTCCTTCTATAAATAAGGTCTTTTGTAGTTTGAATGAGGGCGTCGAAAAACACTTTCTCTTCATTAAAGTTTTTTTTTTAAAGTTTGTTTCTCTTAGTTTGTAAAACTCTCAGTTTGCCAGAGGTTTGCTGGAAGTAAATAAAGTTGTTGATATTTCTCATCGGCCCTGTTGGCCATTGTTAAAAGGTAATTTAATTCTCTTCTTTTATTTTTAAATCTTTTTATATCTCCGATTTGGAAGCTGTGACTATGTTCGGCTAAAAATTTATATCTATGCCACTACAAAAAAAACAGCATTTAGCGACTGACGAAATCCGTCGCTAATCTATGGTATTCCGTCGCTAAACCGGATTTGCGACGGATTTTTGGCTGTTAGTATTTCGCTCTTTAGTAATCACTTAGCGACGAAAATTTAGTCCGTCGCAACTTTAGAGACGGACTGGTCCGTCGTTATATTTATATAGTTCGTTGCTAATTTCATAATTAATTTCGTCATTTCAAATAAATTGGCGATGAAATTTGCGTCACTAATCCGTCGCAAAATATTCGTTGCTAAGTTCATCATTAATTTCATCATTTCAAATAAATTCGCGTCGGAATTTCTGTCACTAATCCGTCACAAAATATTTTGTTATTTAAGCCAGCATATTTGCCACTAAAATGTTCCGTTGCTAATCCGTCGCCAATATTTTTTCATAGCAACGACCAAATCGCCATTAAATTTGTTGCTAAAAAATTTCTTGTAAAATAATTTCATTTTTTTATTTTAAATATACATTGCTGAAATAAATTAATAACAATTACTAAATACCTCTAAAATAGCAAACATTCATATAAAATAACATTTAGAGGGTTCAAAATCTGTAGATAGCAAAATCCTAATCACATACTTTCACTGCAAAACATCAAAAGCAAGTCATCAACTATTGTTATCAGACAATTTGTACTTTTCAAAAACACAAACATCCAAAAATTAAAGCTAAAGGAGACTAATTAAGGGATACCCTCATCACTTGAAACTAAGGGATCAACCTCGTCCTCATTAGTAGTAGCAGGAGGAGGCACCATGGGTGTCACAAGTGATGGATTGTCAATGGGAGTAACCACTTGTTGTACCCGCTCCATAATAACTGGAAGAAAATGCTTAGTTAGGGCAGGAATCATTTCCTTCACAAACACATCCATATTTCTTGTCAATGTTGATTGAGAAACTGAAGGTGCTACAGATGATGAGGCACAAAGATTCTGCCC
>NW_006239287.1:37596-39388 GCF_000226075.1 Solanum tuberosum | reverse complement strand
GATAATAGTTCTTATATTGGGAATACCCAAAGCTGCTCAGGACATTTTCGTGAGTACATAACTCACTGTAACATCATTCTATATTTCTGCAGGCCATTCATCAGCATTGTAACTGACTTGATGTATGAGGAAGACATACATCATTCTATATTAGCAAAGAAAAAAGATGTGCAGGCCATTCATCAGCATGAGGAAGACAACTGATTTGATGAATCATCATTCTATATTAGCATGGCAATTGGATTCATCATAAGTTTCTGGTTATTTTGGGCTACTCTATTAGTGAAAACATCTTGGAGACATGCCTATATGAGGTATCTTAATAAAATGGGCAACAACATTTAGGTTGAACTACTTAATACATTTGGCTTGAAATGCTGAGACTGCATTTAGACCAGCAGTGTATACGATATGTACCAAAATTTAGCGGTGTATACATTAGATCAACAATGTATACTTATTGAAATGTTGAGCTTGCATTTAATTGTAATCCAGAATTCTCACACTGTCTTTTCTCTCACAATTCCTCAGCTAAACAGTAAATGAAAAATTCAATCATCTTAAAACTCTCTGTACAACAAATTTCACAAGTTTCCCTCTTCCTTATCAGCCATTTAAAACCCCCAAATCACAATGAGTTAAATTTTGGATCTTTCTAAAAAGAGAGGGAATTTTCAAATTAGTATTGTACAAGTATTTGGGGCATCTAAGTTTGGAGAATCAAACTTGAATTGAGAAAAAATCAATTGAGAAAATGTAATTTTCATGTGGATTTGTTTGGTTAAAGTCCAGTTTGTGTTTGTCTAACTCAACACACGCAACTACTAATGGACAACTTTCAATTATTACGAAGGCTTTCCACAAATTGAGATTTGGCCGTAGAAGGATCGAATTGTATCCGAAGAACATTATTCTATTCTATGTTTTGCTGTTTTAGGATTTTACTAGAAGAAACATGTGAAGGCTACCACAATAGTTGAACATGTTGCAATCCGGAATTCTCAAAACATTAATGCTATGTGATACTCAGTGAAACTACTGGACTGGGGGAAGAGGGCCACATAACAGATGCTGAAAACATGTGTAGGCTACCACAAACTGATCCTAAAAATCTGGATCTCATTTCTGCTCTCATAACATATTTTTTTATTAACATGCACATTTTGAAATCCTCTATGATACTCAGTGAAACTACTGGACTGGAGGAAGAGGGCCATAAAATAGATGCTGAAATAGCATCACTACGAGCAGCTTTTACGCCCGTAGTGAAGAGAACTAACACAATCCTCATGAAAATCAAAACAAGACAAAGATAAGGAAAACATGTTATGAAGTTCATATTTAAAACTACAAATTGTAGGCATTTTCCAACTATAATCTAAACAAAATGGAAACTTAAATTTGATTCAAACGCAACGTTGAGCAGTGAAAGGAGAGCAAAGTCAGAGCATGAAGAAAGAAGCAGCCAAATATCATTGGATCGAACTTAACTTTGACGTGAACACTAAAATTTTGTCTTATCTCGACTTAAGGGTAAGGATGATGAACACAACAAACAGTCGCCTAGTTAGAATGGAAGGAACTTTAACAAAGAAAACAACACAAAAGAATACTTCAACAACTTGAAACAGGTAGCTTTTTGACTCGTTTAAACTCAACTTCTTAGTTACAGCAAACTAGAAACAAATAACTCGTAATGTAGGATAACAGGGCATGTACGACCATTTATGTTTTCCTATAGAAAATGATTTCGGACTTCATGACTGAACCACGACTTTCACAGCCAACCAAA
>NW_006239287.1:30260-35934 GCF_000226075.1 Solanum tuberosum | reverse complement strand
CCTCATCTTTTTCCTTCTACTCCTATTCAAACTTGAGGTAAGTAATTCCTCTTGAGTTTTAAGTGTTTGGGAGTCATGTGTATTGTATGAATTATCCATGATTTCCTTATAATGTGCATGTCCTTGTGAGAATTGATGTTTAGCATATATTGAGTTTTCATGATTTATATATATTCCTCATGTTGATTTGCACTTTAGTATGATAATTGCATTTTTGACTTCATGAGGTAAATTGATAAACATGCTTAGTTATGTTTTGATGAATGGCTTATTGGCTCCATATTGTTGTGTTGAGCTTACTTGAGATGGAGAAGTTAGTTCCTCCCATGTTGATGTAAATTGATGAGTTTCATGCATATTGGGATGGCAGATGTAGTTCCTACTTCCTTGTATTGCGTTAACCATGTTGAGAAATGGAGTTGAAGTTTTCTCCTTTTGAAAAGTACATAAAGTGATTGTTGCATTTGTGAGTTTTGCATATTTTGATGCTTCATGCATGATGGGCTGCTAATCTAGAGTTTCTAACTTAGTTTGGTGTTTTGGTCATCATTCGGGGATGAATGTTCCTAAGGGGGAGATAATGTAAAACCCCGGAAATCTAATGACCTAAGATAGAGCCTAACATGTAGTCTAGTAGCCTAATAAAGTTAAAACGTAAGGTTAGAGTCCTAAAATAACTTCCCTAACTTAGTACTAGGGTTTTAGTGCCTAAACGTCAAGGCACGACCCCCTAGGACCCCCTTAAGGGTCCTTGAGGAGGACCCAAAGGAAGGTCCAAAAAGTTGTAAAATATAGCATGAATCACGTTTAGGCACCCACGAGCCGTAGTGAAGAGAACTAACACAATCCTCATGAAAATCAAAACAAGACAAAGATAAGGAAAACATGTTATGAAGTTCATATTTAAAACTACAAATGGCAGGCATTTTCCAACTATAATCTAAACAAAATGGAAACTTAAATTTGATTCAAACGCAACGTTGAGCAGTGAAAGGAGAGCAAAGTCAAAGCATGAAGAAAGAAGCAGCCAAATATCATTGGATCGAACTTAACTTTGACGTGAACACTAAAATTTTGTCTTATCTCGACTTAAGGGTAAGGATGATGAACACAACAAACAGTCGCCTAGTTAGAATGGAAGGAACTTTAACAAAGAAAACAACACAAAAGAATACTTCAGCAACTTGAAACATGTAGCTTTTTGACTCGTTTAAACTCAACTTCTTAGTTACAGCAAACTGGAAACAAATAACTCGTAATGTAGGATAACAGGGCATGTACGACCATTTATGTTTTCCTATAGAAAATGATTTCGAACTTCATAACTGAACCACGACTTTCACAGCCAACCAAAACAGTGAAATAAGAGGACCTTACTAAGGAGAAACAAACTCGAGACTGAACCAAATCATCAAGATTACAAGGAGACAACAGTCAAGCAAACAACATGAATAGCAAAGAACTTACACTACTGATTTACAGTCTAATAATAAGTCGAAACACTCTCAAAAATTTCTAACATCTGAACGAATTACAAAGATCAAGAAGTAAACAGTCCACACATCAGTTGAGCAGTAAAATAACAACATCCAACCATGAAACTAAATTACTGCTCATTTTCAGCCAAGTTTTCCCTTCTAATAAGAAATGACATGTATATATTCTGATAGGTTTCAAAGTTTTGGACTTACATGGACAATTCGAGAGCATTCGCCAACAACAGATTTACCATCATGACCATGCGTATGGACGTGTAAATGTAACTCGCTTGGTGTTGGATCTCGACGGTTTTCAATAGCCTATACAAAAGAAAAATCACTTTTTAGATACAAAAATATCGATTGCATAATGTGTATTTAGATACAAGTGTATATATCAGACAACCTAAAGATGTTACTTATATAATTTGTGAAATATATACTTACAAGTTTCTTGCGATGTTCTCCAATTGAGATAGAGCCACCTGTGAGAGTCCCGGCAGCAGCTTCACGGCCGCCACGACGATTCTTTGCATTTGTTTCTGACTTTTTCTTGGACTCATTACTTCCCCAAAGTTGTGTCCATCTTTCCCAAACATGCTCAGGTACAAAACCTGGCCTAACTCCTCCCCCTTTTATTTTAGAAATAATTTTTTTGTATTTTATAGCGGCCTTGACCAACCAGAGTCTCTTCACTTCACTTTCACTAATAGAAACATCCCAATAGAATTTTTTCTGAAATAAATTTTGAAAGTAACATATCAATATCCTATCTATAAGTATGAATACACTTTCTAAAACTTATCTACGATGAAAAGTAATACCTTAAATTCTCCAAAATAACCGTCTTTACATCGTTTGAAACACTTTTCCAATTTATTCCATTGGGATCAACATCATTTCTGAAAGACTTGGTATGGAACTAGAGCATATTATAGAAGGTTCCAACCTGTGTAAATTAGAAGACATTATTTGGACTTTTATTATAATCAGACATTATATATGTGAGTGCTAACAAAAAGAATACTCAGATTATAGTAGGCTGCTGATTTTTCAGATCCATCAATTAGCATTGCTTAATAGGGAACCTTAAATTATAATTTGTTTACTCGGACTTGTGGATTCAAAGACTACCAATATTAACTACACTTAAGTATAAACAGGTTATGAGGATAAAAGCAAAAGAGTGGACTAACCCTGCAGAACTTATAAAAATAAGGGTCCGTGAGTGGTTACTACTAGAATCAGTATCAACTGTGTTTGTATGACCTCTTGAGTTGCTTTGAGTAGATAGATCACCTTCAGCAATTGGATTACTACAACCTGTTGGGATGCTCTGAGTAGACAGACCCTGACCTATGGGATTACTTTGATTTGGTGTAACTGGAGGTGTCTCAGAGATAGTTGGGGTGGTACTTTGAGCTGATGTTTCAATACAGGCAGACCCACATAATATCATGTTGTATGAGAACAAAATGAGACTAGAAAATGACTATCACCAAACAGTTTGTTCGACCAAAAAAATAAATATTGCAAAACAGAAACTAGAGTCAAACATTTATCACTAGTATAAATCAAATTAAGCTACCTCATTGAAGTGTGCTGAAATATTAAAAATACCTCTAAAAAAGCTTGTAGATCAAGTGAAAACACTTATGCCTGCATATAAAAGAGTGAAATAGTTATCATTGAGTTTGGTTAGAAGATTTACACAAATAATGAGCTTCAGAAATCTATATCAGATTCTAAAAAAATTGAATACAATCACATAAAAGGATATTAGGGAACTGTAGAAGCCTTTTAAGAGACTGAAAAGTTGAATACCATTAGATCATGTGCTTCTGATAAGGCACCTAGACCTGATGGTTACATTCTGTCATCAAAGCTGGTAGGTATAACACTAATGTAAAATGACCACAAAGCATAACGTTTGTTTCAGTTTTCCCTGTACCAAGGAAGAGAACACAAACTCTCTTTGGATTGGCCATCAAAGATACCACACTTGGCACTAGAAACTCCATAACCAATGTAAAATGACTAATGATAATGAAAAGACAGTAGCTAAAAGAGGGGAAAAGGTGAATGTGGAGATTTCCTAGGCATCCAAAGCATCACAAAACAGCTCTCATTCAAATGGAACATTCAGTTACCTGGTATGTATAACACTAATTAATGCTACAAGTAGATTTAAATAAAGGTTAAAATAAGAAATAGAACACACATGGTCAAAATCCAAGAGTTACTGATTTTAATCACCGTAATTTGAAAAACAGAAACTAAAGAAAATGAGAATATTTGGAGAAAACTTAATACAAACAAATAACGGTGAAGATACAAAAGTAGATTATCAAGCACTAGTCACTATCTATGGCTTCTTCAAACTCTTCCTCTTCCTGATCCTCTTCATCACCTTCATCCTCCTCAGTTTCCTCGGTTTCATATTCTTCTGTTGATTCTCTTTGCAATCTAGGAATCAAAGGAAAATAATACATTTTCTTATAAGGGACCAATTTCCTTTTACGAGAGCCAACACGACGCTTGTATCTCTCATGGCCACAGAATGTACAACATGTAAGGTGTTCGTCATCACCCCAATATAACATACATCCTGATTCACAACAATCAATATTTTGAACTGGCAAGCCCAAGCTACGCAATAGCTTTTTGGACTGATAATAACTATTAAGAACCATGTTATCTTCAGTTAAAGCCTCTTTCAACAATTGCATCATTTGATTATAACCTCTTTGTGACATATTGTTCTCCATTTTAATATTTAACATCCGAGGGATAAGCACAAGTTGAGAGAGAGAAGAACCGGGATACAATTTTTGAGTAGCTGCTTGTAGCAAATCATATAATTTTTAAGAGTCGGGATTAGGATCTTCCTCCATGAAAGGTTCGCAAGGATGAGTTGGCTGAGGTTCAATACTGCTAGAAGATTGCCAACTTGAACCTTGGGAAAAGTTGGGACACGAAACATCTAAAACCATTTGTCGGTATGGATTATCATATGTTAATTCAGGTTGAGCACTACCATGCAAATCTTGACTTGAAGAAATCTCATTGATCACATCTTTTTCCCCTTGATGCTTCCAAACAAAATAATTATCAACAAATCCAGTCTTATAAAGGTGATGTTTAACAATTTCAACATCCATGAATCTAAAGTTGTGACATTTTTTACATGGACATCTAACTTTGTCACCACTCAAGCGATCCTGTTGTGTACATGCAAACTGGATAAATTTATCCACACCGGTTATGAAACTAGAGTTTATAGCCCCACGACCATCCAACCTCTCATACATCCAACCACGCTCTAGATTATTCATGTTCCTGTCAATTCTTAAACAAACAAAACTTTTACTAAAAAAGCACTAGTTGATTGACCAAAAGGTACTCTAATTCATATTCATTAAATTTAGTCAAAATATAAGCACTAGTTGATTGACCAAAAGGTACTCTAATTCATATTCATTAAATTTAGTTAAAATATAGAGATCGGACTAACAAAAACCGTTTCTCGAATTAGAATGAAATAGATTCATTCAGTAACTTTCACAACAATTGGAATTTGATCTCCTATGCCTGTGAATTAAAGAAATGAGGAGCTGAAACTGAAATTTCTCACTAGGAAAGCTGAAAAAAAGCTTACGTAAAAAAAAAATTCCTTACTGAAGAATTCTAATTCCAGTCAACTTATAGAATAATAAAGCATTCTAAGTCCAGCCAGCTTACTTTAGAGTATAAACTATACTTTCTTTTATAAATAAGGAACTAGTAGTACAAGCATACAAATAACAAAACACAAAACACATATAAAGAAACTAAATTTGCTTAAGCACATTGGACACAATGACAACAAGCATCTTCCTAATTACATTCAGTAAAGTAAATACCTCGATAGTTAAATTTTGAGCTAAATCAGGGGTAAAAATAAAGAGTAAGGCTTACTTCCAGTGAATATCAACCAGATCCTCTGATTAGGGTAGAACAGTAGTGCCTGCTATATTTTAACATCAGATTGTGTTGGTTATTAACAAGAACATGAACTGGAATGGAGAAAGTAACATCTTTGATTATGCGAGAATCGACAATAATTCACACTATCAGTGTAATTTAACATGAAAGTAGATTAGACACAATTATTATTAGGTTACTTTTTACATAAAACTTAAAACTTACAAAAAAAA
>NW_006239287.1:27070-28162 GCF_000226075.1 Solanum tuberosum | reverse complement strand
GACTTTGAAAGCAAACTACAATCTGGACAGTAACATGACTTCACACCTTATAAGCTTAATTACAAACAGTGAGCATTTTTTACTAAAATTTAGGCAGATGGAAACATAAATTCGATTCGTAGAATGATCAGGGGATTTGAAAACAAGCTACTACATCAGCAAAACAAAAACACAAACAACCTTCACCTTAGTTAGCTTCAAGATTCTATCCTTATTTTGAAAAGAAAGCATCATTAACAGTAGCAAAACTGAATGTAAAACCTGGGCTTACAGATAATGAAAACGAAGAACAGAGATTTTACGACATATCGAAGAGGAGTCACCGAAAAAGGATTCAAACAAAGGAACAAGTAAGCGACAATACTAAATACTAAACGAGAAAACCCAACTTCCACGTTAATATGAATCAAGGAAATCCATTAAGAACACATATATAGCAAATTGAAGTCATCAGTTCTCATCTACAAACAACAGTGACACAACAACAGAGTAGCGAGACATATCAGAAATAGAAGAAGACGAGGAGAAGATTATGAAGGAAACGTTACCTTTCTCTGGGCAGCGACCAGACAGTGACCAGCTTGGAGACTACTTCACCACCAAAATAAGATTTCAAGAATTTCGTCGAGCAAAGCAAAAGCAAGAGAGGTTAGAGACTAAAAAAATTTTGAAAAATATTCAAAATCAGAAATTAGAGCAAAGTAGAAGCAACCGAGTGCACTACATTTAATTTTGGCATATCCCTGATAACCACATCCCGTTCCCCAGTTGTTTTTCACCAAATAGAACTCAACGCCCTCCTCTTCATCACACCAGAAGCTCATCGAACAGATGAAAAAGAGAGAAATTACCAAAGGCAGAAGCTCACCTTTCACCTGAGGATGAAGGAGACATGAGCAATTTCACTTTTCACCTGAGGATGAAGGAGACAAGAGCAATTTCACCTTTCACCTGAGACGGGAGCCATTTCACCTGAGACGGGAGAAATCGAAAGGAGAAGGAGACGGAGCTTTCACTAAGAGAAATTTTACCTGATACAGAGCTTTCACCAAGAGCTTTCACCTGATACAGAGCTTTCACCAAGAGCTTTCA
>NW_006239287.1:0-26873 GCF_000226075.1 Solanum tuberosum | reverse complement strand
TGATGACTTGGTTAAAAAAATTGCAACAAACTTAGCGACGGATAATGACATCTGTTGCTACTAAATAAATATAATTATTTTACATTAAATTTTAGCGACGGATATTTCCGTCACTACATAATTTAAATTCCCATAAAAAATATATTTTATAATTCTAGCAACGCTATTTCGTCACTAATTCCGTCGCAGAATATTAATAAATTTGTAACACCTACTTTGTTGCAAAATCCGTAGCGAAAATTAGGGCGCCAAAGTTTCCCGCTATTTTTTAGCGACAAAAAACATAATCCGTCGCCAATCCGTCGCTATATTATAACTCAAAAAATTATTTGTAATTTTTGCAACGAAATGGCTACTTCGTTGCTAATCCGTTGTTATATAGTGACGGAAATTAATTCGTCGCTAATATCCGTCGCTAAAACACTATTTTTTTTGTAGTGTGCCGGATAACTAACTTCTCTTTTATATAGACCATGAACGGATCTAAGTTTTATTTAAATATAGAAGAATTTTAGTATGGCTTCTCGACTTGGTTCTGAGATTGAGGTACAGTCGGATCTAATACTACTTTTATTGGCTTTGTCTTTGTGACTCCGTCTGATGAGTCGTGGTTTTTAGACCGAAATTGAGTTTGATAAGTAAGGCGCCTCATACCCGGTTAGAACTATCAGACACATGGGCTCAATAAAAGTATGTATTAGCTTCTTGACAGGCCCTTTGCTTGGGTAAAATAATTAAACTATGCAGTCTGAGAAACTATGTTAACAACAACAACAATGATAAAATAATAACATTTTTGTAAATTATGAACACTAAAGTATATGATTAATTAGATAAAAATTAAACATAATTTTAAACATATAATTAATAAATAGGTTTTAAAATACATATTTAAACAAAAAACAATTCGGAAAGGCTTATAGGTTGGTCAAAATGGGGTGTCAACAACTGTCCCACTTTGATCGATAATGAATGATGAATTGGTGGGAAAAGACATTGACCAAGTAGCCAATTATGTCCGACCAACGGAAAGATGTTAGTGGGATCAAATGAAATGATAAGTAATTGTGAATAAAAAAGCAGGTGTTGCACAGACTTTGGCCTTAAATCGTCTACATATCTCTGGTATTACGAGAATGAGGTTGTGTGTTATTCTAGATTTAGGAACGGACTAAGCTTCTAAAAAATGAAATAATGGTATGAGATTCGAATAGAAGCAATAGTAGCTTGAGTAGATAAGATTAGATCTCAAGGCGGTATGAATAGTGTAAGGAAGATAAGAATGACTTAAGTTATGAGAGAAAAAGATCATACGAGTAGTGCGAAAGATGAGAATGCCTTTATTGCCATAGATATATAAGTACAGAAGTCATATCTGAAAGAAAAGTTGATCTCGTCTGCAATCTGTCAGTCTCACAAACCTGGAGATTGTGATATGACTAAATAAAATGATTAGGACATATATTGTCACGCCCCGAGCCTACACCCTGGACGTGGGTGGCACTCGAGAACCATTGCTGGCCCCAAGCGAACCCTTGGCCTGACTTAACTCTTAGCAGAAGACTTAACTAACAAGAAGTAATCTCAAAAGAATACTTATGCAATAACTTAAGGAAATATTAAACTACCCAAAATGGAAACTCAAGTCTTAACATAAACACCTAAAAATGGAAAGACTAAAGAACTATAGCTATCTGTCTATGAGCCTTGAAAAACAATGAGGGATGTCGGGACAAGATCCCCGATCATCCAAACAACTGGAATACTAAAACAATATGGAAAAGGGATCATCCGAAAAGAAAAGAGGCTCACCAACTGACTCTGAGTGCTTAACTGGATCAACGAGGCACTGGATGTTGATCCTGGTTACCTGTATCTGCATAATACTAAGATGCAGGCTAACTAGCATCAATACATTGAATGTACGAGCATGCGAGGGGAAACTAAACATGACATAAGATTTAAATGAATCTGAACAGAACACTTACCTTAGCTTTACTCAACTCATGGATACTCAACTCAAATGCAAAATAAAACATTAGTAAAGGTGCAGTTTATATAAAGCATTTAAACCAATAATAACAACTCAATTTACTCATATAGTAAAGTAATATAATTCTATGGGAGTTTCTCTAACCGACAACCATCACTGTGAGCTAATGTAATGATACATCGTCTCGCCCACGCTGCCAGAACTGTCCTATAACTTTTCGGGATATAGAACGCCTCAACTAAGTGGATCCATTAGTCTATGCTAAAAAGCATTAACGTGACATTTAAAAAGTTTGACCCTTTCTACCCACGATGGCTACATGGTTTATGGAGACTTGAGTTATTATGAACTCATCTCCATATCGGTGCTAGATACTATTCACAAAATATACTCAGCTCATATGTTTTAAAAACAAAACTCTTTCTATGATTTGATGTAATTACTTAAAACTAGCTTAAAAGATCTCTTGGAAATCGGTGTGTCCTTTCATGTTTATATGTGAAAACATTTTAATTATTGGGAATACTTAGTTCCCACATAATCTTTAGAAGAAATGAACTTTACTCCTCCTCTTTACTCAACTCAAAACACAAGCCTTAAAACAAAGTAAAAACACTTGTAAAAAACTTTTGGAAGACTCTATGAACTTCTCTTGACTTGACTCTTAACATTCCCTGAATTGAATTATGGATTCAATGCTCGTGATCTCATGTTTATGGATGATTTCATGATGTTTAGACATACCCTACAGTGTAAAATCAACTAGAAAACTTAGGTACATTGCTAGGGAACTCAAATGGAAAGAAGTGGGAAAAGGTAGAGGACCTGGTGTACCTGGCGCTCTGAGTGGCGCCGGGCACCAGAGGAAAAACTTCAGAGTCTGGGTTGGGGCGCACTGGTTGGCGCTGCGCCCCAGGGCCCTAACTTTAGACTCTGTCTTGGGACCTCTGGTTGGCGCAGCGCCCCACCCCTATTTCAATAGCATAAATTGAATCCCATCAGTTGAGACCCCAATTTAATTACCAAAAACGAATTTAATTAATTGGGTGGTGAAAAGACCATAATACCCTTCTAAAATACGATTTTGACTTTTTTTATATAAATAGCCCAACTTCAAATGGCCATATATCCCTCATACGAACTTGAAATTTAGCAAACTCGACGGCGTTGGAAAGATATTTCCTTATGTATCTTGTAGCACACCTAACTCATCTTTAGCTACAAGTTATGGTCGTTCGAAGTTTACCCAAAACTCATACTTAACTTAACTTGGTCAAACTTTCCAAATTTGATTATTTCCAAAATAAGGCTTCTTTCTAATTCTAGTTCTTTCCAAAAGCAAGGTGTTACAGAATCTCCCCCTTGGGAACATTCGTCCTCGAATGAGATTACTCTTAGTAGGCTAAGGGTGTAACATATAACATTCAGTTCAAACACCCAACAAGCAAATCTAACACATATAATATATCAATTAAAGAGTACTAATAAGAGAATTACTACCTTGATCTGGAATTTCTCCGGATTCTAAGAGATATGGATATCTCTTTTTCATATCTTCCCCAGCTTCCCAAGTATATTCCTCAACAAATTGATTTCTCCAATGAACTTTGACTGATGCTACTTCCTTGGTCCTCAACTTGCGAACCTGACGGTCTAGAATTTGAACAGGGATCTCCTCATAAGACAAGCTATCCTTGATACCAAATCTTCAGATTGTATGATAAGGGAAGGATCTTCCATGCACTTCTTCAACATGTAAATATCAAATACCGGATGGACTGCTGTTAACTCATGGGTAACTCTAACTCATAAGCTACGCTACCAATCCTTTTGGATATTTTGTAAGGGCCAATATACTGGGAACTAAGCTTCCCTTTCTTACCAAATCTCATAACACCCTTCATGGGTGAAACTTTCAAGTATACCCTATCATCTACTTCAAACTCCAACTCCCTTCTCCTAACATCAGTGTAGGATTTCTGACAACTCTATGCTATTTTCAACCTCTCTTAAATGACTTTCACTTTCTCCATAGCTTGATGAACTAAGTCTGGTCCTATAACCCCAACTTCATCAACTTCAAACCATACAATAGAAGATCTGCATCTTCTCTCATATAGAGCTCCATAAGGAGTCATTTAGATGCTAGAATGGCAACTATTGTTATAAGAAAACTCTATCAGAGGTAAGTGATCATCCCAATTACCTTTGAAATCAATCACGCAAGCTCTCAACATATCCCCTAAAGTCTAAATAGTGCGCTCTACATGACCATCTGTCTGAGGATGACAAGCAGTACTCATGTTCATCTTTGAACCCAAGCCTTTCTGAAAAGATTTCCAGAAGTGTGCAATAAATTGTGCACCTCTATCTGAAATAATCGATATCGGAACCCCATGAAGTCTTACTACCTCTTTAGTGTATAACTTGACATAATCCTCTACTGAATGAGTAGTCTTTACCAGCAAAAAGTGGGTTGATTTGGTCATTCGATCCACAATCACCCAAATAGAATAATCTTGCCTGCGAGACCGTGGAAACAGTGTGATGAAATCCATATTAATCATCTCCCACTTCCATTCTGGAAGTTCTATATTCTGAGTCATACCATCGAGCCTTTGGTACTCTACTTTAACTTGTTGGCAATTTGGGCATTTAGCAATGAACTCAGCAATGCCTTTCTTCATACTATTCCACCAATATACTTCCCTCAAGTCACGATACATCTTTGTGGAACCCAGATAAATGGAATATTTGGAGCTATGAGCTTCCTCCATAATCCTTTCTTAAAGTTCATCAACCCTTGGTACACACAACCTACCTTGATACCTTAATACACCATCTCCCCCTTGTTCAAAAGCCATTACTTTTTTCTTATGAACATTTTCCATCAATTCAGGCAAAAAAGGATCTTGGTCTTGTTTTTATTTCACTTCGGACACCAATGATGATTCTGCCCCATTCATCACCACCACTCCTCCTTCTGTAGATTTCATTTGTCGAACTCCTAATCGTGCAAGTCTATGCACATCTTTCGCCAACTCTTTCTTATCTTCCTCAAAATGGGCGGTACTACCCATAGACAATCTACTCAAGGCATCAACAATACCATTATCCTTACCTGGGTGATAAAGAATACTCATGTAATACTCCTTGTGTAACTCTAACCACCTTCGCTGTCTGAGATTAAGCTCTTTCTGACTAAACACATACTGAAGACTTTTGTGATCGGTGAACAAATCCATATGAACACCATAAAGATAAAGACGGGTATTTTCAAAGAAAATACTACGGCAGCCAGTTAGAGCATGGGTTGGGTAGTTCTTCTTGTGAACCTTAAGTTGTCTGGAGGCATAAGCTATGACATTGTCATTCTGCATTAACACACAACCCAAACCAACTCTAGACGCATCACAATATACAACAAAGCCTTGCGTACCTTCTGGTAAGGTTAATACTGGGGCAGTAGTCAACCTCTTTTTCAATTCCTGAAAACTTTTTTCACAAGCTTCAAACCATTGAAACTTCACTGTTTTCTGAGTTAACTTAGTCAAAGGGGATGAAATAGATGAGAACCCCTCTACGAACCTTCTATAATATCCAGCCAATCCCAAGAAACGCATAATATCAGTTGGAGATGTGGGTCTAGGCCAGACTTCCTCTATTTTCTGAGTATCAACTCTAATTTTATCACCGGAAATAATGTGACCTAAGAATGCCACACACTCAAGCCAGAACTCACACATAGAGAACTTAGCATATAACTACTTATCCTTTAGAGTTAAGAGAACTATTTTGAGATGACTAGCATGATCTTCCTCATTCCTTGAATAGATTAGAATGTCATCAATGAATATGATAACCAACATAGCTAAATAAGGCTTGGATACTCTATTCATAAGGTCCATTAATGCTGCAGATGCATTGGTTAAACCGAACAACATGACCAGAAACTCATAATGACCATAACGGGTCCTGAATGTTGTCTTTGGAATATCACATACCTTACTTTCAACTGATGGTAGCCTGATTTGAGGTCTATTTTCAAAAAACATGAGGCATCCTGAAGTTGATCGAAAAGATCATCAATTCTCGGAAGAGGATACTTATTCTTAATGGTAACCTTGTTCAACTGACGGTAATCTATACACCTTCTAAGGAAACCGTCTTTCATTCTCACAAACAAGACTGGAGCACCCCAAAGTAAGACACTTGATCGAATGAAACCTTTCTCTAAAATATCTTTCAATTGCTTTTTAACTCTTTCAACTTTTTTGGTGCCATTCTATATAGCGCAATAGAGATAGGACGAGTATCGATAAGAATATTTATACCGAGGTCTATTTCTCTCTCAGGAGGGACTCCGAGAAGATCATCAGGAAAGACTTCTGGAAACTCACTCACAACTGGAACTGACTCAATAAGAGGTGTCTCAACACTAAAAGTCATTAACTCGGACAAAGTGATAGACACAACCTTTAGAAACTAACTTCCTTGCCTTAAGGTAAGAAATGAAACGACCCCTAGGCACTGTTGAACTACTACTCCACTCTATAACTGGTTCATTAGGAAACTGGAACTTGACAACTCGAGTTCTACAATCAACTGAGGCATAACAGGCATGAAGCCAGTCCATACCCAGAATAACATCATAATCAACCATTTCTAACTCAACTAAATCAGCTGTGGTACTCTAGTGATTGATGAAAATTGTACAATCATGATACACTCTCTTAGCTAAAATAGACTTACGAACATGTGTACAAACACTAAAGGGATTAAGAAGTTGCTCAGGAAGAACCTCAAAATTCATTGCAACATATGGAGTTACAAAAGATAAACTCGCTCATGGATCTAGCAAAGCATAAGCATCAAAGTTAAACACTTGGATCATACCAGTGACAACGTCTGGCCAATCCTCCTGCTCTTGGCGACTAGTGATAGCATAAAGACGGTTTCCTCCTCCGCCTGGCCCTGAAGTAGCTCCTCTAGATGCAGCTCTTTCTGGCGGAGCAACAAAAGAAGATTGGGATCTATTACCCCTATTTCCATTGCCCTGCCTATTCCTTGAACACTCTTTCATGAAGTGACCCTCTTGACCACACTTGAAACAACCAGTGGTGCCATCACGACAGGCATCGGGGTGATTTATACCACACTTAGCATATGCAGGAGCATAGCTACCTCTTTATGCCATACTACCTTGAGATTGTGCAGGTCTAGATCTGAAATGTAGTGAATTTTGACTATTGTACTCACCTTTGTTCCTTGGTGCAGGTGCACTAGCAGATGATGGAGCAGGTTCCTTTTTATTTTGTTGGGATGAAGACCGACTTAGACTCTGTCTTGGGGAGCTCTGGTTGGTATGGCACCCCACGCCTATTCCCAGATTTTTGACGATTTTTCTTGCTTGTTTTATAACTCTAAACCCACTAAATTCAATTGGTTCTTTTCCCAAACACTTAGATTCGACTACATAACAAAAATATGTAAGAATATACTCAAAACAACACCTAATCTCATGAATCAAACTCAAGAAACTTCTCTACAACTTCATCAACATGAACCCACAAGAACTTAAACAAATTTCATCAAGAACTCATAATCTTTTCTTTCAAGAACACAATTACGCTGAATTAAATCATGATTAGCGTGGGTGAACAAACCCAATGCTATGTGATCTCACATACCTCGTAGGGATCACCCCTTGAAAGAATCCACAAGAAATTCTTCAAGAACTTGGCCATTCCTTGCTTCTTCTTCTCTTTTCTCTTCTTATTTTCTCTTCTCTCAAAACCCTAACTCAATTTCAATAGCGTAAACTGAATTCCATCAGTTGAGACCCCAACTTAATTACCAAATATGAATTTAATTAAGTGGGTGGTGAAAAGACCATAATACCATTCTAAAATCCGGTTTTGACTTTCCTTATCTAGACAGCCCAACTTCAAATGGGTATATCTCCCTCATACGAACTCGAAATTGAGAAAACTCGGTGGCGTTGGAAAGATAATTCAAAGATATTTCCTACGGTATCTTGTAGAATACATAAATCTTCATGAGCTAAGATTTATGGCTGTTTGAAGTTTACCCAAAACTCATACTTAACTTAACTTGGTCAAACTTTCCAAATTTGATTATTTCCAAAAATAAGGCTCTTTCTAATTCTAGTTCTTTCCAAAAGAAAGGTGTTACATATATAGCGTTTAAATGGTAAAATAGTTTATTAACATGATGCAATTTTCTATTGAGATCATGAAAAATTTTCTTAAGACAATAAGGATGACGTCTTAGGGCCATGGTACGCGAAAATTTAATCCTTAGGTCATGGAATAATTGTTGTAGGTCATGAAATTGATGCCTTTAGTCTATGACACCTTGGAAACATGATATGTAGAAATTAAATCCTTAGGTCATGAGATGATGTCCGCAGGCCATGGAAATGGTGTCTTTATACTACGACACCTTTGAAACATGATAATCATAAATTTAATCATCAGGTCATAAAATGATGTCCGCAAACCATGAATTAAAGAATTTAGACTATGGCACCTTGGGAACATTAAAATAATGATAAAAGAGTGTGTATCTATTTTTTTTTCAATGCACTTAGGCCATATTGTGATATTTATAGCTTGATTCGATAGATATTTCTGTAGATGTATTTTTTGGGGCTTAATATGATTTTCGTAAGTTGATTAAACCTTAGCTCAACATAAATGTGATTCTCGGACTCAACATTATTCTTGGGCATATATATATTTCTCAGGCACAATATAATTCTCGAGCTTCATTTAGTTTTCAAGCACAATGTAATTTTATAACACAAAGTATTTCTTTGGCATGATGCAATTCTCGAGCACAATGAAATTTTCGGGCATAATGCAATTTCTCAGGCACATGCAAATACTCAGGTACATTGTAATTTTTCAGGCATAATGCAATTCCGGGGCACAATGCAATTATGGGGCACCAAGTAATTTCTCGGGTACAATGCAAATTATTGGACTTAATGCAATTCTCAGGCTCAATGTAATTCTTAGACACAATGCAAATTTCCAGACACAATACAATTTCATGGGCACAATGCAATTCTCAGGCTCAATGCAATTATGGGGCACACAACAAATTTATGGGCACAATGCAATTTTTTGGACAAAATGCAATTCTCAGACTCAATGCAATTATCAAGCTTAATACAATTTCTCGGGAATAATGCAATTCTCGGGAATATGCAAATTTTCGAACAGAATGATAATCTCTGGCACAATACATTTCTCAAAAACGATGTTATAGTTGAGAATATAAGGTGGCTTAGACCATCATTTTATCAGAAGGACAAAGTGCCTCTTCCATGGTGATTGTCGTGCTCAATATAATAGTTGAGAGTGTAAAGTATCTTAGATCTTCATCTTATTGGAAGGACAGAGTGTCATTTCTTGGCGGTAGTCGAGCCCAAAATAACAGTTGTGAGTATAGAGTAGCTTAGACCTTCGTCTTATTGGAAGGACAAAGTGTTATTTCATGGCGATTATTCGGATGATGTTGGAATTGATTCTTGCATTTCTACTTGTCTTTTTTGCGTTCAAAGAAAAAAATTAGTTTATAAAAAGGGAAGTTGATCTGTATCTCTGTTTTGACCAGCACACTCCATTTGTCTTTGACATCTAGGCCTTATTCGAAAAACAAAAAGCCTTTTATTTTACCAACCAAAACGAATTAATTAGTAATTGTAAATATGTTATACATGTTTTTTTACTTGAATTACGTCTAAATTAAGATGTTCAAACAGAAACTGAGTTACGATTAAAAAAATTAAAGGTCATGAGAAGGAGTAACAATAAAATTGTACTATATGTTTTAAGACTAATTAGGATTAAAGTGCAAGTTCAACAACCATTCTCATCTCTAGTAATTACTTGTCCCCAAAGATGTGTTCTGACTCTCCCAAGTTTTTGGTCCAACTAGTTCTTTTTATTAGTGTTATACGGATCAGCTTGTTGAGTGCACCTCAACTAATTCCACGGGTACCCTCTACCTCTCTGTAACTCTGTTTCCAACTCATATAAACTATAACTTAGCTTATACAAGTAGACTATAAAATAGAAAGCAATTTTGGATGTCTAGCATCATTTTTTTGAAAAATCTAAATCTTTTATTAATCACACCAGTTCAAGTCAACCTTAAGGCAAATCTTCCACCAAAGTTGGTACTATGCAGTCGAATAACTATTTGACGTAGGTCACATCTTGGCCATAAGCAGTCCCTTTCTCTACAGCCAATTTGGTAGACCTTAACAGCTCTGGCATGCTATAGCCAACATATAGTAATATATCAGTAATTTATATTATTACCAAAAAAATAAACAAACAAACTGGAGGTGTATAAAATAGACATAATAGAAATTCAATGAGCCTGCTGCTAGGTGAGTTCAACAATTCAGAAAAATGAAGGTGAATTGAGAGCAGTTGAAGGCGATATAACATATATATCTTATTGATCAAAGTAAGGCTTTTGATCAGGTAATGCTTTGATAACATATATGTTAGTGTTGATACAACATAATTTTTTCTAGTATTTGATACAACATACTTAAATCTTCCTTGAACGGGTGACATCCACATAATGTTTTTTGTAATCTTTTAGGCCTTATTTGAAATCTATGAATTAAAAGAATTGTTTCTTCTCTATTCAAAGAAAGAGATTTTTATTTAAGCTTTAGTTTACATAATTATGAGGCATATAATTCAACATGTCCTGACAACAAGGAGCACTGTTGCATATGTTTGGTAAGGGGCACCGAAATTTCCGAATCCCTTCTCCCCTTAAGTTTTAAACTTACTTAAGTTTTATTTCAACCTACTTAGCTTCTTTTTTTTGTCAGTGTGACTTAGGTTAGTATTTCTATGGGGAAGAACTTGGAAAAATTGATCGTGGTCATTTATGCAATATTGATTGCATCAAAGAGTGGAACAAGCTTGAGAACACTTTCCCCATGCGCAAGAGAAGAGTGTCGGATATGCTACCTTGAGAATTCATACATTCCATGTTTACTTGGCTTCAACTAATCATAATTTGGGAGCGGTTCGCCCAGCTCTCTTAAGCTCTATTGAACAACCAATGTAGAATAACACCACCAGTCAACTCCCCTAGCCCAAACTAAACTAATTAGTTAAAGCCAAGTGAACATTGAATGCACAAATCATCAAGTATCATAGTTGACACTATCCACTTGCATATGGTACAAGCGTTCTCTAGCTTCTTCTAGTCTTTGATGCAACCAACATGGTATAAATGTCCACAATCAATTTTTCCAAGATCTTATCCCTCAAAATACCCATAAGACACACAACCCAAAAGAAGGTTGAAAATCAAACTTAAGTAAGCTTACAAACCTAAGGAAGGATGGATTATGATTTTAGTTCCCTTTGCCAAGCATAAGGAATTTTCAAATTTTATAGATTTCAAATAAGGTTCAAATTATTAAAAAAAACATTATGAGGTTATCTTTCATTCAAGGAAGATTCAAGTAAGTTGTATCAAATACCAGAAAAACTATGTTGTATCAAGTACTAACCTATTTGTTATCAAAGAATTACCTTATTAAAAGCCTTACTTTGATCAATAAGTTATGGAACATCTATTTTCGATTCTCCAAATTAACCTTGATTTTTCTGAAATTTTGAACTCACCTAAGAGTAGTCTCATTAAACACTATACTGATTAAAAAGTTATATCACAAATATGTAGGGATAGAGAATTCTACCCTTATCATGGGGTCATCAAAGTGAGAAAGGATGAATTTCAGGGTCTTCAGCAGGGTAGCATATCTGTAGCATCATATGAGACTAAGTTCCATGTATTGTCTCGCTACACTACTCAACTTGAGGGAACTGAGGAGGAAAGGATTTGTCTTTATGTTAAGGGACTAAACACTGATTTGTAGGTCTTATCTCTACACATGACTTCTACAAGAAACAACTTCAATAAGGTGACCGACTATGTGAAGAAATTGGAAGGAATTGGGAAGGACAAGGCATTGGCTAAAAGGTCAAAGAATCTGGGCAACTTCAGTGGTTCTTATTCCAAGGTTTCTGGTTAGCAGGTGTATTTAGCTCTTCCGATTCATTCGGTTTTACCAGCTTCTACGGGTGGTTATTCCAAGGTCACACAACAGTCTCAGGCTAAGGGTGGTCAAGGAGCTTCTTATTCGTCAGCCAACAGGCCCTAAATTAACCAAGGTTAATTCAACTGTGGTGAGCTGCGGCACTTTAAGAGGGAATTCCCTCACAAGCAGGAGGGCGGACAAACACAGCAACATGTAAAAGATCTTCCCTAATGCTGAAACAACATTCTCATAGGCCATTACATTCTCAGGTAGTACAACATTCTGATGACTTAAAGCAGCATCAAGTTTTGACAGAGCCTCTCAATAAGGGTAATGAAATGAAGTTAAAGTAAGAACACATTACACCTACCCAGCGTCCTGTTTCCCCATCATGTTCTGTACATACACCAAGTCCATAAATAGAAGCCAGGATACGACATTAGTGGGGTTCACATAAATGATGTAAATTGCTATTGTCCTTTCTTCAATTGTTTTATCCTTGCTCTTAATATATGCAGGGGGGAAGTTAATAAGAATGAGATATAAGACAAATTAAAAGAATTTACTTGCAAGAGCTATATTAGAAACCATAAGGGACATACCAACATAGGCCTCGAATATTTCAAGGTTATTACAACGCTCTTCTACAACAAGAAAATGTTGTATGTTATAGAAAAATTAAAGACATTTGTGTAAAATAAGTTAATAACATTCTAGAAACTACACAACATGTGATCAATAGAACATCGAAGTAGAAAGTACCTGGCCGAGTCAATGCTATCAGGTAGTACATCATTTAGATACCTTAAAACAGAATTGAGTCTATATAGAGCCTCTAAATAAAGGTAATGAAATGAAGTTAAAGTAGGAACACATTACACCTACCCCCGTCCAACTGCTCCAGAAAAAAGGAGGAAAGGTTTTAATACCATACAATACCTCCCACTAGAGACTTGTAAGCAGCAGCCTAACTCTCCCATGTTCTAGAGCGATCTATTTCACTCGATGAAAAATAAATGAAGCCACACATCTGTGAGGGCACTAACAAATACGTCCAACCATATGTTTTGTTTAGTGTATATGTTTCTTGTTTGATGTTATTGTACAATAGATTTGAAGAGGATAAAATATGTCATTTGCAATACAAAATTTACGTGAAATATTTTGGAATAAACGTGATGTAACTAGTGTATAAAAAATATGAGGAGCAAAAATTAAACACAAATTCGTTTGAGAGGATAACCCAAATTTAAAGAGCCAACAAAAAAATTCAATAATAATTTACCCATATTTACCAGTGCAACCTACTCGAGCTATCAAAGCCCAACATTCTCTCAGAATGCAAAAAAGAAACATGAAAAACTTAACGATATTGTCACTAACGGATAAAGTGAAGCTCTAGACTTGATTAGCAATCTTTTAGATAAAGCTTTTCACTCAATAATCTCAATATCCCAACTGCTGAAGATTCATTTAGAAATCATTGTCTCGACTTTATTTGATTTTACACCGAATCAACAATCTTTGTGCTAGAAGTTTCTCCATTGTAGGCAATGTTCTTTCATCATTCTCTTTTAATGTCAAATTGTTTCACTTGCATCACTCTACAAACTTGGGTGTGCTTCGATTGCATGCTCCGGTGGATTGAGTTGTTGAAAAATGATTCTTTTTTGAAGGATTTCACTTTCTTGTGATAGAACCACTCTAACGAGTTTGTCCATACGGTTTTTAATATCAAATTCAGGAGATCAAGTTGTTAGGAAGAGAGTTATACCGAAAGTAAACATATTTTAAGGAAAATTTATTTAATTTGTGAAGTTAAATTAATATGTGTTAAAAGATAGTTTATCTGTTTAAAGGTTTGTCAATATTATGACCCTAAAACTCAAAGGTTAATTGCTTACTGGTCGAGAATACTCTAATCGAAATCCTTAATAATTGTGAATTGTTGGAGAAACTAACCCTTCACCATTGTTTCTATATGTCGATTAATGTGAGCATTCGTCGAATCTCTAGTTACTAGAGATTTCTCATATGCGTCAACAAAATATTTGCCTAATTTATGAAAGCCTAGATAAATTGGTGTTCTTAGATATCTAGGCTTTCAGAAATTAGGCAAATATATCATTCATGCATTTGAGAAATCTCTAATAACTTGTGTTTCTGGTGACAAATGCTCACATCGATCGACATGTAGGTACAATGAGAAAGGGTCAATTTCTCCAACTCCTCGTAATTCTTGAGTATTTTAACTAGGGTATTCTTGCCCATTAATCAAGCTCGGAGTTTTGGGGTCCTGAAATTAATACAACATTTAAAGGGTAGACCATCTGTTAGCACGTATTCATTCAGCTCCACAAATTGTATAAATCTCTCTTGGAAAATGTTTCATTTTGGTGTAATGCCTTTTCGAAAAACTTCCACCCCTGAATACGATACAAAAAGCCATTCGGACAAACTTGTTATGGTGATAGAAAGTGAAATTCCTTCAAGTTTTATTTTTTTCATTTTTCAAAACCTCAATTCATCGGAGCATGTAATTGGATAACCGCCAAGTACGTGAGGAGTGATGCAAGTGAAAAAAATTCGTCATTAAAAGAGAGTGATGGAAAAACTTGTCTACAATGGAAAGATTGTTAGCATGGTGATTGTTGATTTGGTGTAGCTCCAAAAGAAGTCAAGACAAGAATTTCCAAAGAAATATCCAGCATTTGGAATATACACTAGTTTAAATAATTGTCCTCATTTTTTAAGTGGTCAATACAGGGTGTGTTTATTAATTTTTTTTTAAATACGTGTATTTTCAGTGTGTTGTAGCTTTTTTTTCTAGAAAGAGACAGCAAATTTAATTTGCACGTGTACATTGAAAAATAGGTCGTATCAACCAATCATTCTATCAAACAATCACTCTAATATTGACAACTTGACCTTCAATGGAACTCTTAATGCTACTACTAATTCAATTCCTGCAAATATGCTAGAGATGGAAGTTCTACGACAATAAGCAATGGGAGAATCTATATTAGAGAGGTATTTATCAGTGGCTTCAACTAATGTTCAATCACTGTGTCCAAGTTCTTGGATACTACCATCTCTTCTTTCATCTCTTGACATATTGGCCCGAGTTTAATTAGTAATAGCATTAAGAGTTTCATTGAAGGTCAAGATGTCAGCATTCAATCTTGATCTCTCCATCGAGATGCAACAAAAAATGGAAAGTTGTTTGATAGAATGATTGATTTAGATTTAAGAGACCTCTTTCGTATTAGAAGAAAGGTTTAGGATCTAGGAAGATTTTGATGTGTGACAAATAGGAGAACAGATGTAAGGAACTTGTTCCACCAACATGTTCCTCCCAGACAGAGTCCAAGTGGGATTAGGAGAATAAGTTTTAGTGTAGAGAAAGAAGTTCAAGATGATGAACGAAGCACAAGACGTGGGAGTTAGTTTAAGGCTACAAGGAAAGGGAAGCAGTAAGAGGTCACCGACTTCAACCTAAAGAAGGAAAGGTTTCGTGCCTATAAATAGGGTAGGGTTTTCTACAATGATTTTTGTGCACTTACATAGAGAGATACAAGCAGAACACAATCACGTAAGAGTGAGTTTTGTATTTTAGAGAGTTTTGGTTGAAGATTTTGAGTGTTGTGGATACGAAGAACTAGATTGAATAACCTGATCTTTAGGATTAAGTTTTCTATTTTTGATTCAGGTTTATTTGTTTAGTTGATTATACAGTAGTAATCTTTTGTTTCTTAGCTTAGGCTATACTTCAAGTTGGGGGAAACTTGAAGGAGGGGTTCATGAACAGTCAATGGTGATTGTTGATACTTAGGGATTAAATATCTATATATTCTAGAGTAGAAGATAAAGTTAACATATGACTTTGGTATACTTTCTGTCAATGTTCTATAGTTTTAATTTAATCTAGTTTTGTATGGCTTATAGATGTGCCCTTGTAAGGATGAGAATGGGAACAATCGTATGCATTTCAAATCCATGACGCATTATGCTCTCCACATTATTTGCCGATGTCCCATACCAAGCATGCTTAACTCTAGAGCTCCCCCTAGCTCTCGTTTCGTTCTCTAAATTCTCTTGAAAAACCTCAAACCACGTCTTTTCCATTGGAACGGTATAAGGTTTTTCAAGAGAATTTGGAGAACGTAACGAGAGATAGAGGAAACCCTAGAATTGAGCATGCTTGGTATGGGACATCAGCCAAGAATGTAGAAGCATTTTGCGTCGTGGCTTTGAAAGTCCTAGGATTGAAGCCGGTTCTCATACTCTTAAGGGCATATGATCTATAAGCATATAAAACTAGATTAAATTAAAATTGGTGAACTTTGAGTTAAATCTACGTAATTTAGATACTTGTCTATGTAGGACTTAGAGGCAGTATCAATCATGGGTAAAATACTAGAAAGTGCTGGAAATTAACTTATGTAAGATTTAGATGTTTTCTGTTAGGAAACTGATCTCATATTAGTTTTTTAAAAAAATCACTTCTCCCCTCACTAAAAAAGGTCAACATTTCCAATTAATTTGAATGACCATCTATAGTTACTTTTACCAATATTGGATTATAGTTAATAAATAGAATTAGTTAATAAATTTTCTTGTAACTTGTTGGAGGGGGGTCAACCATATTTTAGTAAGAAACTCATTTTTTTCCCTACACTTTATTATCCAACACATTATATGGATAATATAATTGTAGTATTTCTCTGAGAATCAAATTAACCCTTAGGAAAATGAATGAATTTAACTTAGCAAATTTTAAATAGACTAGTGTCATACACTTAGACTTCAACTAAGCACAACATGTGGCACTTGACAACTTGCTCACAAATTTTTCCCCATTTTGCAAGCTCAATTAAGTTTTTTTAACACTAGTTCGCTAAGAGAATATTGGATTTAAGAAAGACAAAAGAGAATTGCTTAAGAAAGCTTTTATATTGTTCAAGACTTGGAAGATTTGCTTGATGGTTTTTACAAATGAATGTCATTTTATTTATACTATCCATCTAGGGGCTAATATATAAATAATAGTTTTCATACCATTCCCTACTTATTTACAAATAAGTCATCTTTCTAGAATATTCTACCGAACTAAAGGATTCCAAGAACCTTCCATGCACTTCCATGGGATTCTAAAGTCATCCAAGAAATTCTCCATATATTTCTACAATATTCCACAAAGGAGTAGTACTCTTCCATTTTAAGCCTTCCACATGGACAATAGTATGACACTTGGTTCCTAAGTGGCATGATGACACGGTAGGTCATCACACTCTCCCCCAACTTATATTGTGACGACCACGGAGCATTGTTACTGCATGAACTCTCAAATTTGGTCTTTGAATTTCCACAAGTCTTCCTATAGTTCCCATGTGGCTTCTTTCGGTGATTGTCCCTTCTAGTGGATGAGGAATATGGTAGTGGCTTGTTGCCCTTTTTCCGCCTGGCATGGTAGTCAATAAACGCCTCAATTTCCCGATAATGCAAGGTAGTGATGGTATTGGTGCCTAACTTCACTAACTTCGGTTGGGGACATCCTTTTCATCACAGTATGGTTTGAGCCCACTAGCATGAAATATGGGATGACCTTGAGATGAGGTGGTAACTCTAACGTATATGAGATGTTTCCCACCTTTGCAACGATCCTAAACGGTCCCTCATACTTTCTTACTAATTTTTGGTGCACGCCTTGCAGTTCCTTAAACATCCTTGGGTTAAACATTACCAAAACTATATCCCAAATTATATAATACGAGGGACGGCTAATTAAAAGGGTGATATAAAATTAGAATAGGAAGGAATAACGAGTTGCCTTATTATTATAAAGATATATGTGCGCTTCATACAAGAAGTCAACTATAGTTTATCTGTTTTTCATTATTTCCAAAAATGTACATCATACCCCTTTTGGGGTGACAATGATTCCACTTTAGCTCAGCTTCTCGCGTTGACTTCTCTACTTGCCATGATTGAATTCCAAGCAACGTCGTTGCATTATAGTGTATGTGCAAAGAATATTCAAACGGGTGACATTATGTTGGTTTTAAGTACCTTAAAATAAAATACTAAAGTTATAAAGGTACTATTAAAAAAATTAAGTTTATAAGGACAATGAAGTAAGACAAGATAAAAAAAAATAGATAATGAAGTAACTAACTTGAACATACTATAGATTATAATTCTAGCAAAGATCACAAATTGGTTAACTAGCATTCAAATAAGCACACAAAATTTAATGTAAGAACCGAAGTCCAAACTTCGTGCAGCCACAAGAACAACAAAAACTTATAAGGTAGTACATAAGAATATTATTGCATTTAGGAGTGTATGAGAGCATTGTGTTTGTTTAAGCGTGTGGACAAAATGGAAAATGTCTTATTTTTATAGTAAAATATAGAGGACACATTAATAAGTACAAAATAGAGAAAAGGAAAGAAAATTATTCTACTCAATTAGACCCACATTCTTGGTATTTAATCAACGATATTTTCATAACCATGCGAGTTTTAAAAGTACAATTAATCAAATTTGATTCTAAGTCAAAGTTTTCCAAAAATAAACAAGTAATAGGAAACATCGATGCATGGATTTTACCATAAATAATTTGGTATTAAAATAGTGCAATTTAATAAGGAAAATAGTCATTCGACAATTAGAGATTACCACCAGTGAATCTATCATAGTAAATAGATCGAAGGAAAGAATCATGAATGATCTTCTAATTTTGAAGTAGCCATGCTAATACAGTTAAAGACTTCAGTCCAAAATAACATGATTTAGAGACTGCCATATTTGAAGGTAACATATGTATATTTACTTACCATAACTAGCAAAAGTTTGCCAAGAATAATTAAATCAAAGTTGTCCACACTAACTAAAAGAAAGAAAAGTTGGAGAATAAAAGAGAGTCAATCCAGGAAAAAATCATGTCAAAGTTTATCAAGGATAGGTAAATAATAAGGTGTATCAATCGACTAAGGGAACAAAAATGGAAAGAAGCATGAATCATGGAGATTTTCATAATAGTCAATCAATTCATTAAGAAAATAAATCAAATTCACATATTAAAACTTGCTACACTTGAATCAAGAAACTACAACTCAATCATTGTTCTTAAAGAAAAACTTAAGGGCGTACTAATACCCATTTACAAAAAGGGCAGATTACATTCAAACAAAAATAGGAACACAGAAAGTAGAAAATGCACAAGTTTAGGAACTCAAAATCATAAGGAAATCATGCTAAAAAGAGATTTCATGATCATTATTGAATTTTATGTACCGTAAGAACGCAATTATAACTACTATACTAAAAAACATAAGGCGATTTAAGAAATTTGTTTCAAAGATAAGATAATCTAAAAAAATGAACCTGGATGGATCTGTTAAGATCCAACTTCAATAGCCCCCAAAAACCTTAAGGCTTTATCGGGTCTCGTTGGTCGGAGCGACAGAGAAATATTGCTCTTGTTGTCATTGTTGTCGATCTCGTCAGGGAAGGATGATGGTTGGCTTGACTCGTCGAAGCCAAATGGCTCTTCACGTGGCTGTCTTGCCGAAATTTTTGGTCGGAACCAATGAAAAGATGAGAGAAAGACAGATTGAGGTTGCATGATGCGGCGCTTTGCAGGCCAACAGAGACGAGAAAAGAGTCAGAGGGAAAGAGAAAGGGGAGGAGAGGGGCAACTGGTTTGGATGGTGAAGTGGATGCTATCCACTAGTGGTTGGAGAAACGCCGTGAGGAGACACAAGAAGGAGAGGGGATCGCTTGGTGGTTGACCCCACGAGTGAGGGTAGAGCAGGTGCTCTGTCAGTGGTCTTCGCCGATGATGGACGATGTTGAGAGAAAAGAAGCGGTGCCTGCCATTTTAAAAAAGAACGAGGAGAAAAAATGAAAATAGGGTTAGGGTGTTAGGATATTTATATAGGAAAGTGGTAGGAGACTCAATCTTAACCGTTGGATCAAGATGAGATGTGGGGTTGAGATTTAAAAGAATGGAACGGACGGTTGGGATTAAAGGTGAGATCTTCAGATTGGGTTTGAATTAATTGGTTGAAAATGGGATAGAATTGTGATAAAATTGACTACAAAAGGCTAAAAATTAAATAGATTGAATAAAATAGGCCACAATATAAATGATTTGGAGGAAGATTTCATCAATTGTTATCCAATAAATGGTTATACTACACATATTAAATAATTTTCATATAAGATAAATACACATAAATATTATAGACGTTAAATAAACAAGTTAATTAATAATTTCAAATTTAGAAATCGATAAATATATTAATAATAACAACAACAACAATAATAATAATAATAATAACAACAAGAACAACAATGAATGATGAATTGGTAGGCAAAGACGTTGACTAAGTAGCCAAATTTATCCAACCAACGGAAAGATGTTAGTGGAATCAAATGAAACGATAAGTAATTGTGAAAAAAAGCAGGTGTGGCTAAGACTTTGGCTTTAAATCGTCTACATATCTCTGGTATTACGAGAATGAGGTTGTGTTTTATCTAGATTTTAGGAACGGACTAAGCTTCTAAAAAATGAAATAATGGTACGAGATTTGAATAGAAGCAATAGTAGCTTGAGTAGATAAGATTAGATCTCAAGGCGGTATGAATAGTATAAGGAAGATAAGAATGACTTAGGTTATGAGAGGAAAATATCATACGAGTAGTGCGAAATATGAGAAGACCTTTATTGCAGTAGATATACAAGTACGAAAGTCATATCTGAGAGAAAAGTTGATCTTGTCTGCAATCTGTCAGTCTCTTCAAACCTAAAGATTGTGATATGACTAAATAAAATGATTACGACATATATTATCACACCCCGAGCCTACACCCCGAACGTGGCTGGCACTCGAGAACGATTGTTGGCTCCAAGCAAACCCTTGGCCTAGCTTAACTCTTAGCAGAAGACTTAACCAACAAGAAGCAGCTCAAAAGAATACTTATGCAATAACTTAAGGAAATATTAAACTAGCCAAAATGGCAACTCAAGTCTTAACATAAACAACTGAAAATGGAAAGACTAAAGAACTATAACTATCCGTCTATGAAGACTCTAAAACAATAAGGGATGTCGGGACAAGACCCCCGATCATCCTAACAACTGAAATACTAAAACAATATGGAAAAGGGATCCTCCGGAAAGCAAGGAGGCTCACCAACTGGGTCTGAGTGCTCAACTGGATCAACGAGGCGCTGGATGCTGATCCTGGTTACCTTTATCTACATCATAATAAGATGCAGGCTAACTGGCATCAGTATATTGATTGTACCAGCATGTGAGGGGAAACAAAACACGACATAAGCTTGAAATGAATCTGGACAGAACACTTACCTTAGCTTTACTCATCTCATGGATACTCAACTCAAATGCAAAATCAAACAACATTAAAGGTGCAATTTATATAAAGCATTTAAACAGTAATAACAACTCAATTTACTCATACAGTAAAGTAATATAATTTTGTGGAAGTTTCTCTAACAGAAAACCATTACTATGAGCCAATGTGATGATACATCGTCTTTCCCATGCTTCCAGAACTGTCCTATAACTTGTCGGGATATAGAACGGCTCAACTAAGTGGATCCACTAGTCTATGGTAACAAGCATTGAGGTGACATTTAAAAAGTATGACTTTTTCTACCCATGCTGGCTACATGATTTATGAAGACTTGAGTTATTATGAACTCGTCCCCATATCGGTGCTCGATACTACTCCAAAAATATACTCAGCTCATATGTTTTAAAAACAAAACTATTTCTGTGGTTTAATGTAATTACTCAAAACTAACTTAAAAGCTCTCTTGGAAATCGATGTTTCCTTTCTTGTTTAAATGTGAAAACATTTTAAATCATGGGAATACTTAGTTCCCACAAAATATTTTGAAGAAATGAACTTTACTCTTACTTTTTACTCAACTCAAAACTCAAGCCTTAAAACAAAGTTAAAACAACACTTGTAAAAGACTTTTGGAAGACTCTATGAACTTCTCTTGACTTGACTCTTAACTTTCCTTAAATTGAATTATGGATTCAAGGCTCATGATCTCATGTTTATGGATAATTTCATGATTTTTAGATGTCCCTTAGAGTGTAGAAATCAACTAGAAAACTTAGGTACGTTGCTAGGGACCTCAAACGGAAAAAAAAAGTGGGAAGAGGTAGAGGACCTGGAGTCCCTGGCGCTCTGAGTGGCGCCGGGCGCCAGGGCAAAACTTCAAAGTCTGGGTTGGGGTGCACTGGCTGGCGCGGCACCCCTGGGCCCTAACTTCAGAACCCACAAAAACTTAAATAAATTTCATCAAGGACTCGTAATCTTTTCTTTCAAGAACACATTTACGCTGAATTGAATCATGATTGGCGCGTGGGTGAACTAACACAACGCTATGTGATCTCTCATACCTCGTAGGGATCACCCCTTGACGAAATCCACAAGCAATTCTTCAAGAACTTGGCGATTCCTAACTTAATGTCAATAGCGTAAACTGAATCCCATCAATTGAGACCCCAACTTAATTACCAAAAATGAATTTAATTATTTGAGTGGTGAAAGTCCATAATACCCTTCTAAAATCCGGTTTTGACTTTCCTTATCTAGAGAGCCCAACTTCAAATTGGCATATATCCCTCATACGAACTTGAAATTGAGCAAACTTGGCGGCTTTGGAAAGATAATTCAAAGATATTTCCTACGGTATCTTGTAGCACACCTCACTCATCTTGATGTAGGAGTTATGGTCATTTGAAGTAGACCCAAAACTCATACTTAACTTAACTTGGTCAAACTTTCCAAATTTGATTATTTCCAAAAATACGGCTTCTTTCTAATTCTAGTTATTTCCAAAAGCGACGTGTTACAAAATCTCCCCATTCGGAACATTCATCCTCAAATGAGATTACACTTAGTAGGCTAAGGGTGTAACATCTAACATTCAGTTCAAACACCCACCAAACAAATCTAACACATTTAGTATATCAATTAAAGAGTACTAATAAGAGAATCAGTACCTTGATCTGGATTTCTCCAGATTTGAAGAGATGTGGATATCGCTTTTTCATATCTTCCTCAGCTTCCCAAGTAGCTTCCTCAACAAATTGATTTCTCCAAAGAAATTTGACTGATGCTACTTCCTTGGTCCTCAACTTGCGAACCTGACAGTCTAGAATCTGAACAGGGATCTCCTCATAAGACAAGCTATCCTTGATACCAAATCTTCAGATTGTATGACAAGGGAAGGATCTCCCATGCACTTCTTCAACATGTAAATATCAAATACCGGATGGACTGCTGTTAACTCATGGGTAGCTCTAACTCATAAGCTATGCTACCAATCTTTTTGGATATTTTGTAAGGGCCAATATACTGGGAACTAAGCTTCCCCTTCTTACCAACTCTCATAACACCCTTCATGGGTGAAACTTTCAAGTATACCCTATCATCTACTTCAAACTCCAACTCCCTTCTCCTAACATCAGTGTAGGATTTCTGACAACTCTATGCTATTTTCAACCTCTCTTAAATGACTTTCACTTTCTCCATAGCTTGATGAACTAAGTCTGGTCCTATCAACCCAGCTTCACCAACTTCAAATTATCCAATAGGAGTTCTGCATCTTCTCCGATATAGAGCTTCATAAGGACCAATTTGGATGCTAGAATAGTAATTATTATTATAAGCAAACTTTATGAGAGGTAGGTGATCGTCCTAATTACACTTGAAATCAATCACACAAGCTCTCAACTTATCCTCTAAAGTCTGAATAGTGCGCTTTGCTTGACCATCTGTCTGAGGATGAAAAGCAGTACTCAAGTTTATCTTTGAACCCAAGCCTTTCTAATAAAATATCCAGAATTGTGCAGTAAATTGTGCACCTCTATCTGAAATAATCGATATTGGAACCCCATGAAGTCTTACTACCTCTTGAATGTATAACTTGGCATAATCCTCTGTTGAATGGGTAGTCTTTACCAGCAAAAAGTGGGTTGATTTGGTCATTCAATCCATAATCACCCAAATAGAATCATCTTGCCTGCGAGATCGTGGCAAACCTGTGATGAAATCCATATTAATCATCTCCCATTTCCATTCCGGAAGTTCCATGTTCTGAGTCATACCATCGAGCCTTTAGTGCTCTACTTTAACTTGTTGGCAATTCGGGCATTTAGCAATGAACTCAACAATGCCTTTCTTCATACTATTCCACCAATATATTTCCCTCAAGTCACTATACATCTTTGTGGAACCCGGATGAATGGAATATCTGGAGCTATGAGCTTCCTCCATAATCCTTTCTTAAAGTTCATCCACCCTTGGTATACACAACCTACCTTGATACCACATTACACCATCTCCCCCTTGTTCAAAAGCCATTACTTTTTGCTTATGAACATTTGCCTTCAATTCGAGAAAAATAGGATCTTGGTCTTGTTTTTCTCTCACTTCGGATACCAATGATGATTCAGCCCCATTCATCACCACCACTCCTCCTTCTGTGGAATTCATTAGTCGAACTCCAAATCGATCCAGTCTATGCACATATATTGCCAACTCTTTCTTATCTTCTTCAAAATGGGTGGTGCTACTCATAGACAATCTACTCAAGGCATCAACAATAACGTTAGCCTTACCTAGGTGATAAAGAATACTCATGTAATAATCTGTGAGTAACTCCAACCACCTTCGTTGTCTGAGATTAAGCTCTTTTTGACTAAACACATACTGAAGACTCTTGTGATCGGTGAACACATCCACATGAACACCATAAAGATAATGATGCCATATTTTCAAAGTAAATACTACGGTAGAAAACTCTAGATCATGGGTTGGGTAGTTCTTCTTGTGAACTTTAAGTTGTCTGGAGGCATATGTTATGACTTTGCCATTCTTCATTAACACATAACCCAAACCAACTCTAGACGCATCACAATATACAACAAAGCCTTGTGTACCTTTTAGTAAGGTCAATACTGGGGCAGTAGTCAACCTCTTTTTCAATTCCTGAAAACTTTTCTCACAAGCTTCAGACCATTGAAACTTCATTGTTTTCTGAGTTAACTTAGTCAAAGGGGATGAAATAGATGAGAACCCATCTACGAACCTTATATAATATCCAGCCAATTCCAAGAAACTCCTAATATCAGTTGGAGATGTGGGTCTAGGCCACACTGCCTCTATTTTCTAAGTATTCACTCTAATTCCATCACCAGAAACAATGTGACCTAAGAATGCCACAAACTCAAGCCAGAACTCACACTTAGAGAACTGAGCATATAACTCCTTAGCCTTTAAAGTTTGGAGAACTATTTTGAGATGACTAGCATGTTCTTCCTCGTTCCTTGAGTAAATTAGAATGTCATCAATAAATACAATAACAAACATATCTAAATAAGGCTTGAATACTCTATTCATAAGGTCAATGAATGTTGTAGGTGCATTGGTTAAACCGAACGACATGACTAGAAACTCATAATGATCATAACGGGTCCTGAATGCTGTCTTTGGAATATCACATCCCTTACTTTCAACTGATGGTAGCCTGATTTGAGGTCTATTTTCAAAAAACAGGAGGCATCCTGAATTTGATCGAAAAGATCATGAATTCTCGGAAGAGTATACTTATTCTTGATGGTAACCTTGTTCAACTGACCGCAATCTATACACATTCTAAGAGAACCATCTTTCTTCATCACAAATATGACTGGAGCGCCTTAAGGTGAGACACTTGGTCGAATGAAACCTTTCTCTAAAAGATCTTTTAACTGCTTTTTTAACTCTTTCAACTTTGTTTGTGCCATTCTATATGCGCAATAGAGATATGACGAGTATCGGTAAGAATATCTATACCGAAGTCTATTTCTCTCTTAGGAGAGACTTCGGAAAGATCATTAGGAAAGACTTATGGAAACTCACTCACAACTGGAACTGACTCAATAGGAGGTGTCTCAACACTAGAGTTATTAACTCGGACAAAGTGATAGACACAACCTTTAGAAACTAACTTCCTCATATTAAGGTACGAAATGAAATGACCCTTAGGCATTGCTGAACTACTACTCCACTCTTTAACTGGCTCATTAGGAAATTAGAGCTTGACAACTCTAGTTCTACAATCAACAGCGGCATAACAGACATGAAGCCAGTCTATATCCAGAATAACATCAAAATCAACCATGTCTAACTCAACTAACTCAGCCGTGGTACTCTTGTGATTAACGGAAATTGTACAATCAGGATAGACTCACTCAGCTAGAATAGACTCATGAACAGGTGTAGAAACACTGAAGGGCTCAAGAAGTTGCTCAGGAAGAACCTTAAAATTTATTGCAACATATGGAGTTACAAAAGATTAACTCGCTCATGGATCTAGCAAAGCATAAGCATCAAAGTTAAAGACTTGGATCATACCAGCGACAATGTCTAGCGAATTCTCTTGCTCTTGGCGACTAGTGATAGCATAAAGATGGTTTGCTCCTCTGCCTGCCCCTAAAGTAGCTCCTCTAGATGCAGCTCTTTCTGGTGGAGCAACTAAAGAAGATTGGGCTCTATTGCCCTTATTTCTATTGCGCTGCCTATTCTTTGGACACTCTTTCATGAAGTGACCCTCTTGACCACACTTGAAACTATCAGTAGTTCCATCATGACATACTCCGGGGTGATTTATACCACACTTAGAATATGCAGGAGCCCAACTACCTCCTTGTGCAACACTACCTTGAGACTGTGTAGG
>NW_006239286.1:618658-626106 GCF_000226075.1 Solanum tuberosum | reverse complement strand
AACCCATTTTTAACCCATATATTTTAAACTTTATTTTTAACCATGGCAAGCAACAGTGATGAAGATTTTGTGAAGAACAAGATTATCATGCAATGAAGAAGACAGATCAAGCTTTGTCAAGAAAATCCAGCCAAAAGGGGAGATTTGTTAGGGTTTTGCCCTGATTTTCTTGCCATAATTTAAGATTTATTTTTCCTTAAAGAAAAAATTAAACATTACCATAAATGTTTTTACTTTTCCTGAAAGGAAAATATAATATTCTTTCATATTTGGGTTTATTCTTTCCTTTTAGGAAAAGGTTTTGGAGTAACTAGTTCTTTTCTTGTAGGAAAGGTTTTAGGAGTCTATAAATATAGGTTTGTTTCTTCTAACACAAAAACAATAATATCCACAATGTAGTCGTTTAAGAGTCTTGTTTATGGGGAGATTTATTCTCTCTAAAGTTTTTAATGTTTTTCTTTATATTAGTTTTAATTTGATATAATAATATTTTGATTTTTAGTATAAGTTTTTGTTATCTGATTTATCAACCATATGATTTGCAAATTGCAAGCTTCCGTATGACGCCCTAATCACCCTTCATAACCCATGAAACCACACATTTTGTATTCAGTGGAAAATAACAATAAACACTACTGGATTTGGCCCAAGAAAAGAAGAAGGATGAAAGTAGTCATTCGTGTTAAGAAAATGGATCTTAGGGTCCAACTCAATCTTAAAAACTTAGCTCATATGAGGATTGCACAAGCCCATATAAGGAGACAATAACCAATTCCCTCAACCAATGTGAGACACATAACACTGGACTAAACATTAGAAGCGTGGAGAACATAAAATGGGTCCAACATTAAACCAAGAATAGGGCTAGATTTATCTCTGGTACAAGGTAAATAAAACTTACCTAGGCCCAACTCAATTGCAAAAGTTACTCATGAGGTGAGGATTTTCCAAGATCAAATGAGGAGACAACAACCCATTCACTCAATCAATATGGGACACTTAACACCCTATCCCGTGCCACACCAAGGACTAGACATCTCAAATGTGAACAACATCACAAACGAGCGAGCCTAACATTAGGTAAACTAAGAATAAAGAATTGGTCACAATAAACCTTTGGTCCTAACTCAGCCTAAAAAACTAGCTCATAAGTTGAGAATTGTCCAAGTTCAAGTCTTACAAATCCTTTCCAAAATAGGTGGGGTCCTCTTCTTAACCACTTAGAAGCCATGTGACTGTTTTCTGTCCTTGTTATTATCATATTTTTTTGGCTGGATGTGCATCCTTCTTTCAAACTTCGTTTCCATTCACGCGTCGACTTCCACTTGTTTTCTCCTATTTCCAAAACTCTTTCCATGCGTGCAAATATGGTAATATTTCCATCTTGATTTCTTGTTCTTTGATCCATGTGATTAGCCGTAATCCCAATTCCTCAATGAATCCTTCATGTACTTGGAACTTGCTTTGCGCCTGATCAACAGTCTTCTCCAGTATACTGTGAAGGACCTGATTCCTTCAATTCTGGCAGTGTGCTCCTGTAATCAGCTCTTGCAGTAGTCGTGTCATAAACACTACTAGTCCCTATTTGAGACATGTTTAGTGTCTAGTTCTTTCATCATGTTTGTTATGCTTGCTAATCATCAAAACTTCATATGTAGCGTATCTCATAGCTTTAACATTTTCTTACTGAAAATCTTTAGCTTATCTTTGTGAAAATCAAATGGGAACAACCAGAAGCATCATCTTCCAGTAACCAGTACTCAAACAATTTGCAGATGCATGGTGACTAATATATATTTTCAAAAACTAACGAATGGGTTCCTGTCGGACAGCATTAAACAGAACAAAGCAAGAATTGATTTTATAGTCCTATAAAAACTTGTTTTTAGTTTTATGTCTTTTTTTACAAGAGATCTTCATTTTTACACAATAGAGATCAGGAAAGGTCATAATAGATCATTTCCACCAGCACAAAATTGTAGAAACAATCATTTCAGTACATAGGAGATATAAGAAGTGAAAATTGGATGGTGCATGGAAGGATCTAAATCTATATTAATGAGCTAGAAGTCCACCTATGGAATGAATAACGGAATGTAAGATTTTAGAGTTCAACATCTGCAAGTTGATTGAATATAACTGACTCACTTTAATAAGTAATAAATGGAAAATACTCAGATTCGGAGCAGTTACAGTGCTTAAACAGAAATTGTAAACAAGCTTCCACTCATTCTTCTCTTAAATGCGAAAGAACCATTTTGTAAATCTCGATAACATAAATGGAATCAACTGGTTTGGTAAACTAAGCATATCACATATGTCTATCAACCAGCAGCCAAAGAAACCTTACTAACCGTTTTCAGATGATTTCCTTTGCTCTGCAGGGCATATATTGCTCCTCTAGCATAGTTACCCCATTTGCATTCTTCCTGAGGTGTGGATGAGTCCATTTGTTCAGTTAAACCATTTGTCTCAGACATATGCTTAGGAAGCTGAACATCATCTATTCTGTGAAATTAAAAGATGTGAGGCATAAATTCATATTTGAGTTTGATAAATTTTGGAATTGATAACATTAGGAGTTCGATGCTTTTTGCAGGATTTATACTGTTGATTACATGAAACTATCATCACCAGTTGTTTTTGAAAGGGCTAAAAACTAATTCATACAGGTAAAAGTAGAGCATCAAAAGGTTAAGTGTGTAAAACAGTGATGGAATTCTCCACATTGTAAAAGACTGCTGCAAATCAATGAACATGAGATCATAGATTCATGATCCAGCAGCAGCAAAACCTTATCTACATGGATCCAAACAGAGATTTTTTAATGCAATTATAGATATCCAAGTAGTTATACGCTAGTATGAACATGCCTAAAAGCAGCATTATTTACCTGAGCCGTACTTCTCCTTCAAATTACCCAGATTGCAATGTAACCTACAAATTTGAAGTTTTAGTAGAAAATGAGTAGGAAGTAGAATAAAAAAATAATGACTATAGAATTTAGTAAAATTCCATAAACTCAAGCTCTTAAGAAGAGAAGTGAACATAGTGGAGCAGAGAAGTACAAATGCTGCTTCAACTTCCAGTGTTGACTAGCCAGATTTCTCCAGGTTTACAAAGTAAAACCAAACACAGTCGTAAAAGACAGATATGAACACCAATGTAGAGATGAGTAAGGACTTCTATCCTATAACTACATCTACTTACTTGTGTCTCAGTTGCAGCTTTCCAGATAAAAGATTCAATTCATAGCAACCCTGTTAGCACCCCCTTAATCTGCCAGCGGTTTACCGTTTACACATGGAAATTTTTAAAATCAGAGAAATAGATGACTTCAGCATATCTGTTAGTTATATTTCTTATTTCTTTGTAGCAGTTGTTTGCAATAGGGAGGTTATCTCTTCACTTTCTCATTCCAGTAATATTATTAAGTTGCTTTCTTGTTCTTAGGTGGGTGATTAATCTACCAGTGTTGTATCTAAAGTTATTTGAATTTGATAAAATGCATGCAGAAAATTGCTCCAGATTTTGAGTACTTCAACTCAAGAGATTGCTGGTTCTCTCTTCACGAACCAGCACCGTAGGTCGCATAAAGAGAACCTCTTCCCAGACTCCTTATTTATTCCACATTGACTCTGATTTTGTTTTGCAGTGTTCCATAACCAAATTCATAACAAGGGACCATAACAAATTGGTATGATAGCTTGGAGTTATGAGAGTCCAAGTCTAGCAACAATTGACACAGTTGGTGAACTTGTTCCAAGAAGAACGTGCAACCAATTTAGCCAGATAGGAAGCCATAAAGGCTCACTTGGATGTACTCACTAAGGATTTAGCAAATTCAAAGGCTTGATTCTGACTTAACAAAAAATATCTGTCAATATTGAAGTTGGAAGGGTAAACTGAGTGTCATGAAGGTCGGGATCGGAAACCGGGGAAAGCTCCATCATATGCCTAAATATACAAAGTTGAATTTTCCATGATTTACTGGCCAAGAGGACACTTTGGGATGGTTGAACAGGTATAAACAATGCTTTAGACACCAACAAACTCCAGAAGAATAAAGGTTGGACTTATTTCTTTTCATGTGGAAGGCAGTGGCGAATTTAGAGCCAAAAAATAGGGCATCGGCGTCCGTGGTCTCTTCGTAAAATTAGATATTATATATATATATATATATATATATTCTAAAATTTGTGTAATATATTCTGGCACCCATACTACAAGAAGTCTAAATGGCCCACATGGTTAAAAGTTGAGCTTTTGACCTTGAGGATTAAGGATCAATTTCTACTTCAATATATTTTACTTGGTGCACCCATGTTCAAAAAATCCTAGATTCGCCTCTGGTGGAAGGGAATACAACTCTGGTTCCTTCAACTTAAGACAATATGCCTCAATCCTCTTGGGATGAATTCAAACGTTAATGTAACTTCCATTTTGGATCACCAATCATGAGTCAGAAGTTGGAGAATTGGCTAGGTTATGCCACATCTGGTCTAATGCAGATAATCACGAATATTTTTCTTGATTTTGAGATTATAGAGGCATGACTTGATTTGTCTACCTGATCGATAAGAAAGGGGGGTTTGTTTATCTTCTAAATATTCCCCAAAGATTTGTTGCTCTAAATGTACCGAATAATTGTGGATTATTCGAGCATAAGATTTGTGGAGCAGCAGATTATCACAGAAAATTTGAGCAACTGGTTCACAGCCAAGTACCATCACACCATCGCAAAAATTGAACTTTATATAAGTGGTCTTGCTGACTATAAGGCAATTGAGGTAGAGTTGCATGATCCTCCAGATTTAGATATTGTTATGAGTATATCTTGACTTTATGTAAGCAAGGGACAACCCCATCATTTGCAATTGTCAGATTCCCATAGATAAAAAAAAAATATTCCCTCTGTCCCAATTTATGTGACACATTTCACTTTTCGAGAGTCAAACAATTTAAGTTTGACCGAGAATTTCTCATGAAATTTTCAAATTTTTTAAAATGAGATTTACATATTTGTAATTACACAAAAAGTACGATTAAGTCTCAATAATTGATAATACAAAATATTTAAAAAATATAGGAAAAATTTACGGTCAAAGATAGACATGTTTGAATCTCGATATCCGAAATGTGTCACATAAATTGGGACAGAGGGAGTAATAGATTTCTCACCTCAATAATGCACCAGATTTGGGAAATTGACTAGAACTGAGATGGAGGAAAGATGACTCAAGGGACTCTGTTTCAACTGTGACGAACCATTCACTCAGGGCCATTAGTGCAAGAAATTAGTCTTAATTGACTTGTAGATGAAGAGGTGGGAAAATCTGTCAAATAAGAGTCAAATCCTAGTACAGACAACCTCAAATTTCTTTGGAATCCATCATATGTATCACAGCCCCACAAAATATGCATTTTCAAGGCAATTGAAAGGAAATTCACAGATATCATTGGTTGATTCTAGAAGTACCCATAGCTTTGTGGATTCTAAACTTGTGTCGCAATTCAATTTTCAAGTCAACAGGCGAGATGGGTTAAGGATAGTGGTGAGAAGTGGTGAACGGGTCAGAAATCTGGGACAATGTTCCAATATGGTTTGCTAATCATGTTTTTCTTATTAATTTATATGTTCTCAATTTAAGTGGTTTTGATGTGTTCTAGGTGTCAATTGGATTAAGACCTTGGGACCCATTTATGAGACTTAAGAGACAAGTGGATGTCATTCTTTACAAACATGGGCGCATCTAGGTGGACCAAAGTTGGAAAAAAGGGAAAAAAAACTCTATGCATATAGGGTTAAATTTTTATTGTGTATATATATTTGACATTGAATCCCCTTGACACAAACCAAAGGATTACCTCAGCGGTAAATGTGATTCAAATTCTCTTAGACAACGTAGATCCAATTCTCGCTTGCCCAAATTTCTAATAATTTTAGTTCTTCGAGAGTTTGTTTTTAAATATTCTTGAATTCCCTTGACAAAAATCATGTCTCCACCATTGTTTACAAATGGGAAGCAATGGAGCAAATGTGGTCAAACATACCATTGGATTTTGTACAAGGCTTGCCTACCTCACATGGGTAAAATGTAATCTTACTAGTGTATCGTTTCTCTAAATATTGTCACTTGTTGCATATTGCTCATCCCTACTCCGTTGTAAGCTCATGGCTCTTCTTTGACAATATTTCAAATTACATGGCTTACCAATAACCATTACTAGTGCTCGTGATGTAACTTTCACAAGTGGCTTTTGGACAGAACTCTTTCGCCTCAGTGATACCAAGTTGTGTTTTATTTCAGTGTATCACCTGCAATCTGATGGCCAAACAGAAGCTATCAGCCGGACAGTATGGAGATGTATCTGAGACTGGCTATGTGGTTAAACTTGTGATGCAGATTAGGCAGCATGCCCTCTTACAAGGAAGTCTGTGACTGGCTATGTGGTTAAACTTGGAGAGTCTGTGGTCTCTTGGAAAGCTAAGAAGCAAACCATTGTTTCAAGGAGCTCAGATGAAGCTGAGTATAGGAGCTTAGCTTATACAGTAGCAGAGTTAGTTTGGTTGGTAGGAATGCTGAAGGAGTTAAAGGTTAAGGTTCATTTATTCATTTACCAGTTCAAGTATATAGTGACAACAAGTCTGCTATTCAATTGGCTTCTAATCCAGTTTATCATGAACGTACTAAACACATTGAGATTGATTGTCATTTCATCAGGGGAAAACTCCAACAAGGACTGGTTAAGATTGCTTATGTTTCAACCTAAAATCAGTCGGCTGATATGCTAACCAAAGGGCTCAACAGGCCACAACATGACTATCTACTATCCAAGCTAGGGGTCTTTAGGGGGTGGCAATTTTAGCACATATTAATGAAATGAGTCCATTTTTCCCATATTTAATGACTTGGATCACTCATATTTTAATTGATTAAATATGGGCTTCAAGCTATTTTAAGAGTCTCTACAAATATGGTCAAAATGGGTTAAATATGAGTATCCATATTGACCCATAATAGATCACTTAGTTTTCACTTCCACTCAAAATTCTTTATTGTGCTAAAAAATAAAAATAAAAAAATTAATTTTCAAAAATTCAATTAATTTTCAAACTTAATTGATAAAACAGATTTTTTTTGTTTTTGGAAAAAAAAAAATTAGGGATAGGTTGGTGGAAGGGCCCTGGGGGGTGGGAGGTGCCCGGGGGAGGGGGTAAATTTATTTTTTTTGAAAAAATAGATTTTTTTTTTGTTTTTGGAAAACAAAAAATTTAGGGGTCGGTTGGTGGAAGGTAGGGGGTGGGGGTAAATTTTGTTTTTGGAAAACAAAAAAAAATTAGGGGTAGGTTGGTGGAAAGGGGCTGGGGGTGAGGGTTCCCCGGGGGAGAGGGTAATTTTTTTTTTCCTTTTGAAAAAATTAGGGGTCGATTGGGGGGAGGGGGG
>NW_006239286.1:598990-618570 GCF_000226075.1 Solanum tuberosum | reverse complement strand
GGGTAGTTTTTTTTTTTTTTGGAAAAACAGATTTTTTTAAATGGGTTAGAACCATTCTATCCAAACCATATTTGACCAAATCCATATTTACTCATGATATTAAATTCAATGTATTACTAATACCACCAAATGGAAGGTATTAGTAATACATCCTATAATGCCATGTAGGGTGTATAACTAATTCATGCATGGATTAGTTATACTTAGGCCCAAAAATTTTGCCAAACATAGTACTAAATAATATTATACATAATACATGGATTATTTCTCTTAATACCTCCTACCAAACGACCCTAATAGTGTAGTAGATTATTTTTTATTTTAAAATATAAAAAAAATAGAGTACTAGTTTTTCTCATTAAAAAGAGTAAAGATTATTTTCTTGATATTGATTGATGTGCCAGTTTGATCTACAAATTGAAAAAACTGAATGTAAATATTCAGTAAAATATAAGAGCTGAAGAATGTGATTAAATTAAGATATAAAAATATAAGATAGAAGAGTTGAAGAATGTGAATGATTAAGATACGGCTATTTTATCAATTTTTTCTCACTTTTTAAGTATTACAACAATTATATTAAAGCAGCGACATATTATATTTTGATATTAGATTTTCAACTTCTTTAAATCGTGAAAAATGAATAGTCACACAAAAAGCTTTAAAAAAATCAAAATAAATTATATTGAATTTTATTTTAAGGCATCAAATTAATTTTTGGCTTTAGACCATGAACTTTCTTGAGCCGCCCATGTCCCTATCTCATGGAGGCAGAGAAAGGTATTTTCGAGAACTCTCGATCTGCAATAAACCAAAATAGTCATGAAAGAGAAAATACAAAAGTGAAGAAACGTGATAGTTAATAATTTAAGGGAAGCATTACAGAGCATTCAGAAAAAAGAACAATAACAATAACAAAATAGTTCGATAATCAAAATAAATTAAACAACAGAGGATAACAGATATCAAAAGGCAATAGCTATGATAGACAATAATACTACATGAATAGGGATAATATGGAACATCTCGCTAATTGAAAGAACTAGAAAGAGTTAGAATTGGAAATTTGTTAAGTGTTAAGTTTGGGTTTTTTTTTTGTCAACTTCAAACAACCATAACTCCTAGCTCAAGATGAGTTAGGTGTGCTTCCACATACCCTAGGAAATATCTTGGAATTATCTTTCCAACGCCGCCGAGTTTGCGCGATTCCGAGTTCGTATGAGTGAGATATGCCCATTGAAAGTTGGGTTGTTCAAATAAGGAAGTGTAATCCGGATTTTGGAAGGATATTTTGGTCTTTTCAAGTAATTTAATTCGTTTTTAGTGAATTAATTAGGGTCAAAACTGAATTGGTTCAGTTTGCACAATTGAAAATTCACGTTAGGGCTTTAGAGAGAAGAACTCAAGAGAGAAGAGAACAGGAAAGTCAAGATTCGTCGTCTTCGTAAGGAATTGATTGCGGATTTCTTCAAGGATTTGATTCTACAAGGTATGTGAGACTTTCATAACGTTGGGTTCGTTCACCCACGTGCCAAACATGATTATTTCAGCGTGAATTCATCCTAAAGAGGTTGAAAGTTTGTTGTTCTTGATATGTGTTCTTGAATTTACCTTCGTTCTTGAATTTGGGCTGAGATTGATGAATTTTGAGATTATTGCATCGAGTTATAGAGTTGTTTTGAGTTAGGTTCTTAGGTACATCTATTAGGTATCTGAATCTAAAGAAAATTTGGGAAAAAGAATCGAGTTTAGGCGAATTGGGACTGGAAAACGAAGAAGGAAAAAGTCGAGCGAATCTGGGTACCAGGTCCGCGACGCGGACCGTTCCTCAGGATGGGAAAATTCTCCACGCGTCGCGGAATGGTCACATACCGTTCTGCCTCAAATTCTATTTTCGCGACCAAATATTTAAATACATCTCTGAGTCGCGAACTAGTTTTCAGACAGTGATTTCTTGATCGTTTCTCGTGTTTAACTATCTAAAAACACTCCTAAACATCATGAGATCGTTCCTATCACAAATCACAATCCTTGAATCTATAATTCAATTCAAGGAAAGTTAAGAATTAAGTCAAGGAAAGTTAAGAGTCAAGTTAAGAGAAATTCATAAAGTTTTCCAAAAGTCTTTTACAAACGTTTTAACTTTGCTTTAAGACTTAAGCTCTGAGTTGAGTAAAGAGTAAGAATAAATGTTCATTTCTTCAAAGATTATACGGGAACTAAGTATTCCCAAGAGTTAAAAATGTTTTCACATTCGAGCAAGAAAGGGAACATCGATTCCAAGAGAGATTTTAAGCTAAGTTGTGAGTAATTATCTCAAACCAAAGAAAGAAGTTTTATTTTAAAAACATATGAGCTAAGTATATTTTTGGGAGTAGTATTGAACACCGATATGGGGATGCGAGTTCATAATAACTCAAGTCTCCATAAACCAATGTAGCCATCATGGTAGTAAAGGATCATACTTTTTAGATGATTCCTTAAGTGCTTTTTTAGCATAGACTAGTGTATCCACTTAGTTAAGGCGTTCTATATGACGACAAAGTATTGGAGAGTTCTGACAGCGTGGGCAAGACGTTATATCACCACTTAAGCTGGTGGTTGTCGGTTAGAGAAACTCCCACAGTATTATACTACTTTACAAGTAAACTGAGTTGTTATTGCATTTCTTTAACAAATTGAGTTGCTACTATTGTTTTAAATGTTTTGTATAACTGCACCATTATTGTTGTTTACTTTGAATTTGAGTTAAGTTATTCATGAGTTGAGTAAAGCCAAGGTAAGTGTTTCTTTCATATTCCTTTCAAGCTTATGTTATGTTTAGTATTCCCCTCGCATACTCGTGCATTCAATGTACTGATGTCATTTGACCTGCATCATTTTATGATGCAGATACAAGTAACCAGGATCATCATCCAACACCTCGTTGATCTAGTTGAGCACTCAGAGTCTATTGATGAGGCTCATTGCTTTCCAGAGGGCTCCTTTTTACATTGCTTTCTAGTATTTCAGTTGTTAGGATGATCAGGGTCTTGTCCCCACATCCCTCTTTGTTTTAGAGGCTTCATAGACGAGTAGTTATAGTCCTTTAGTCTTGTATTTCAGATGTTTTGCTATGAGACTTGAGTAGCCATTTTGGCTAGTTTGAATGTTTCCTTAAAGACATTCTAAGTTTTAAATTCATAAGTTTCTTATTTAAGATGTTTAAGTCTTTCATTGAGTAAGTAAGCCAGGCCAAGGGGTCACTTGGGGCCAGCAATGGTTCTCGAGTGCCAGTCCCGCCCAGGGTGTAGGCTTGAAGCGTGACAAACTTTGTATCAGAGCACAGAGTTCAAGAGTCCTAGGGATTCTATGAAGCTGTGTTTGTAGAGTCCTAGTTATCGGTGTGAAGCGCGCCATATCTAAAATTAGGAGGCTGCGACACTTAGGAAATTATCTCACTTCTTTCACACTCATTTCGTGCGATAGAGTTCATCTCTATAAAGTCTCTTTCTAATTCGTGCTTGTGTGTGCCTTTCAGTTAATCATGCCTCCAAGAAGAGCTATCAGAGGTCGTCCTGCTAGGCGTACTGTTGAGGAGCAAAGGGTACCCAATGCACCTGAAGTGCAACTTCAAGGAAAAGTTACCAATGCTGAGTTTAGGGAAGCGATCAGGATGTTAAGCCAAGTTGTGACCAACCAAGCTAGGCAACAAAGAGGGGCTAGACAGGAAGTGGTTGATACTTTGAGGATCCGAGAGTTCTTGAGGATTAATCCTCCAAGTTTCACTGGCTCAAGCACTACTGAGGATCCAGAACTTTATTGAGGAACTACAAAAGGTATTTGAGGTTATGCACGTTGCCGATGCTGAACGAGTAGAACTAGCCGCATATCAACTGAGGAATATTGCTAGGAATATTTCCTTAAAGACATTCTAAATTTTAAATTCAAGTTTATTATTGGAGATTATCTCTTATGTTTAAGGCTTCCACTGAGTAAGTAAGTCAGGCCAAGGGTTCGCTTGGGGCTAGCAATGGTTCTCGAGTGCCAGTCCCGCCCAGGGTGGAGGCTCGGGGCGTGACATAATACTACCATAGACACGGTACTCTAGACTATTACCATGCCTATCCCGCTAAAAACAAGATAACACGTACACTAAACTACATACTAACCTTCTACCCTAACCGCGATTATTTTGCAAAAGTTTTTCCATGTTAAGATAAACAACTAGGAATATTCATTTTGGTTGTTCATTACCAACTATGCTAGAAGTTAAACTGTGAAAAGGTAAATCAACATAATCATTTTGATGTGGAAAACTCCTTGATCAAGGAAGGAAAAAATCATGATATATGTATCTCTTCTAATAATATTATCCCAAATTCTTTTGCACTATATGTGGTAAGAAACATGATCGCAAGTGTTTGACAGGTATGAATGGCTTATTTGAGTATGGAAAGAGTGGTCACAAGATAAGAGATTTCCCATTGCTCGTTACTAAGGGAAGGGATGGTAGGCAAGTTCAACCTAGTGGTTCCGGTTCAGATGCTCTAAAACAAAATAAATTTTATGCCCTTCAGACTCGACAAGATCGTGAAGGTTCTCCGGATGTGGTGACCGGTATGTTGAAAGTTTTTCATCTTGATGTTTATGCTTTACTTGATCCAAGTATTACCTTATCGCTTGTTACTTCTTATAAATCATGAGATTTGATGTTGGTCCCAAAAGCCTTTCTAACCCATTTTCATGTCTCTACTCTCGTTGGTGATGCTATTGTGGCTAAGAGAGTCTACAAAAAAAAATCTATTTTTGTTTCTCATATAGTCACTCATGTTGATCTTGTAGAGCTTGATACATTAGATTTTGATGTTATTCTGGAGATAATTAACTTCATGCATGTTATGCTTCCATATATTATTATAGGATCCGATTGGTCACTTTCAAGGTTTCGAACGAACCTATCATGTCACGTAAAGGGGGAAAAGTATGTTCTTAATGGTCAGTTTATATCTTGCCTAAAGGCTAGGAAAACGATTTCTATGGGTTGCATTTATCATCTTGTTTGAGTTAGGTATATAGATGTTGAGACCCCTACTCTAAAGTCAGTCCTGATAATAAATGAGTTCCCGGAAATGTTTTCTGATGATCTTCCTGGTATTCCTCCCGAAAGAGAAATAGATTTTGGTATTGACCTTTTCCTAGATATGCAGAATATCTCTAGTTCCCCTTACCATATGGCCCTAACAGAACTTAAGGAGTTAAAGGACCAATTGAAAGATTTATTGGATAATGGATTTATTAGACCGAGTATCTCTCTATGGGGTGCTTCAATATTTTTTGCTTGAAAGAAGAATGGTTCTCTCCAAATATGTATTGATTATCGATAATTGAACAAGATTACCATTAAGAATAAGTATCTTATCCCAATGATAGATGATTGTTTTTATCAACTCCAAGGAGCAAGTTACTTCTCTAGGATTGACCTTCGGTCGAGTTATCACTAATTGAGGGTGAAAGAGAATCACATTCCAAAAATGACTTTTCGTACTCGGTATGATCATTATGAGTTTTTGGTGATGTCGTGAGGTTTGACTAATGCCCCGATGGCATTGATGGATTTGATGAATAGGGTCCTTAAGAAGTATCTCAACATGTTTGTGATTGTGTTTATTGATGATATATCTTGATTTATTCACAAAGAGCGGATTAGTATGTTGATCATTTGAAGATCGTGTTGCAAATTCTCAAAGACCATGAATTGTATGTTAAGTTTAGCAAGTGTGAGTTTTGGTTGAGTTTCGTTAATTTCCTTAGCCTTATTGTCTCCGGTGAAGGTATTTAAGTTGATCTTAAGAAAACCTAGGTGGTTAAGAATTGGCCTAGACCTTTGTCCACTTCAGATAACAGAGTTTCTTGGGTTTGACCGGTTACTATAGAAGGTTCATGTAAGGATTTTCCTCTATTGCTTCACATTTGACAACATTAACTCAAAAAGAAAGTGAAATTTCTATGGTCAGAAGCTTGTGAGAAGAGTTTCCAAAATTTAAAGGATAAACTCACTTTGGCTCCTATTTTGACATTACTGGAAGGATCAGATGGTTTTTTGGTTTATTGTGATGCTTCACAGATCGGTATCAGATGTGTATGATATAGGTGTTATTATTTCTAGAATCATATTATGATTGGCAATTAAATTAAGGAAAGTGAACTTCTAAACCTTGTACAACTTGTAGAATCTTGTATTTCCCTTCATTGTGTGTGTTATGGGAATGATGTGATTGTTACAATTACTCCACTGATTGAGATTAAGGAATGGAAAGGGGATTAAAACAAAAAAAAAAAAAACATGTTGATAGTTGTGTTTTTGTGAATTTCCGTGATGTTGATCCTAATTTGTTAATTGATGAAATGTTTTGATGGCATCATTATGGACTTGAATTTATTATGTTTATTGTCTTTTCCTTATGGTGCAAAATTTCCGATTTGCATTGATTTTTGTATACAGTGATGAGAAATGTGGTGATTATGTCAATGGGAAATGGTTCCGGTGAGTGATATTATATCGATGGAAAATGGTTTTGAGAAGTGACAACCGATGGGAAATTGTTTCGATCAGTGATATTATACCAATGGGAAATGGTTCCGACAAGTGTTTGACTATTGTGATTGATGTACTTGATACTTGTGATTGATCTACTTGATATTTGTGATTGATCTACTTGATACTTGTTATTAATATATTTGATACTTTTTTCTTATTGAACTATAACTGTTGGACTGTGATTTTAAGTTTTGTGAGTTGTGTGTTGTAAAGTGTTAAGTTTGGCTAATATTTATATATGTTGTAGTTTAGGCAGTTCAGTTAGGATGAAAGGAGTACTCGTATTCTAGATAAGTTTTAGCTTGTTTAGTGGTTTGCTTGTTGAGTACCGTATTGTTTGGTACTCACCACTTGCTTCTACACTTGTGTAGGTTTTGAGCCCTGACCTTTGTGATCTTTCTTTAAGGCGTTCAGAGGATTTTGAGTGGTAGCTACTTGTCATCCTAGCGGTCCCTCTTGTTCCTTACTATATGTTTTATACTATAAGATAAACAAAGACATGAGACTTGTATTTATCTTTCAATTATGTATTTTGTGCGTTAAAGTCTTGTAAACATGACAACTAGATTTCGGGGGTATTTGAAATTGGCTAAGTATTCCGCACTTATGCTATTATTGATTTATTTTCCACATTTCTTTCGTATTGTTTGGTTTAAGGTTGACTTGATGGAATTAAATAAGTGCCATCACATCCATTTTGAGTCGTGGAAAAAGGTATTAGTTCCAGGTTCATAGGTCTCATGTATGTACAAACCAAGTCTAATTAGAGTTTGGTACGAAGATGTCTGTACTTATCTTAGAGAGGCTATAGAAATTGTTAGGAAACTTTCTTTTTATTCATTCTTGCTTATCATTCATGGTTAATTTCTCTAGTGTTGAGTTTCGGCATGTTCTTTTGGCAAATAGCGAGGACTAAAGCATCTATTTCCAGTGGTAAGGGGAGGCAGTCGTCAAGACAGTTTCTGAGACACAACTAGGGCTAGAGGTAGGGCCCAAACTAGAGGCCATGCTTGTGGAGTAGCACCGGTTAGAGGTCGTGCCCGTGGGCGACACCAGCTAGAGGCCGAGCTACTCCCCTAAGCCACAAGTTGAGGTTGTTGAGGACAAGGTTTCTCCTGAGTTTATTGCTTATTTGTTTTAGGATACCTTGTTGAGGATGCTAGGTGTGTTAAAGGAATTCACTCAGGGTGGTGCAGCTGGCACACCATCGGGTTCTCAAATTAGAGTAGAGGCACAAACCCCAGGTCAATAATTTATGGCCCGATTATTCATGATCAAGTGGATCATCCACTAGTTGTTCCTATACCGACTGATAGTATACATATTTTTCTTAAGGTTATTCTGACAATAGATGATTAACATAGATATGAGAGATTTTAGAAGATGAAACCACCATTATATCAGGGTGGTTAGAGTGAGGATGTTTATGAGTTCCATTCCATGAGATACTAGAGGCAGTGGGTTGGTTGATGCACATGGTGTTCAATTTGTTATACTCCAACTCCACAGACCCGTGAGAAAGTGGTGAAATATGTATGTGAGGTCTAGGCCAGTTGGATCTCCTCTGGTAGAATTGGATGCATTGTCTAGTGCTTTTCAGGACCACTTTGTCCCTTGTAGCATGAGGGGGGAGATTCGATTGAGATTTGAGAAAATGACACAAGATAGATTTTCTGTTACTGAGTATGAGGCATGTTTCTGTGAGTTATCCAGGCATGCTATAACTATTGTTCTGGATGAGGCAAAGAGAGTCTGTAGGTTCGTGAGGGGATTAACTTTTTCCATTTGATCTTATATGTTCAAAGCATCTAGAGAGAGGGCTTCCTTTCAGCCATTTATGAGAACTGGCAATGAGGCAGATCTGATGGTTTGAGAGCAGTTTGGGGACCTCAAGAGGGCCTATTTTTTCGGGAAGTTTATTGGCGCCTCATTAGGAGGCAAAGGCTCACAAAGAGGTGGAAGCTTTTTCCAGCATCATGGGCTAATGCATGCATCTATGACAATAGTTAAAAGCGGTCAGCCATCACAAGGATCATATGGTTCTGGTTAAGGTGGCCACGATAGCTTATCTAGTTCACAACATTAGTCTTCCACTCCTAGATCTTGTTATGGTTGTGGGGATCTGGGTCATGTGACACGGTAATGCCCTTTGAAGGCTCACTTAGAACCACAGCGTACTTATTCAACTGCTCTAGCTATAGGTTCAATGCTTTTGACAAGGGATCAAGGTAGAGATAAATTCGGTAAAGGCGCTCTTTCTAGTATTGGTGCTACAACTTAGAAAAGTGGAGGTCATGGTACTACTCAAACTAGATGTGGTCAAGAGGGACGGTGTTATGCATTTCCAGGGAAGCCAATGGCCGATATTTATTATGTTTGATTACAAGTATCGTCCTAGTTTGCCATCGACGTATGTTTGTATTGTATGATTTGGGGTCTACTTTCTCGTATGTTTCTACCCATTTTGTTGTTGGATTCAATATGATTTTTGATAGCATTTATGTGCCTATGTGTATTTCTACACCAATGGGTGAGCCCCTAGTGGTGGATGGAGTGTATCGATCTAGTCTTGTTTATCTGACTGGGTATGATACTTGGGTTAACTTGATCATTTTGGGAATGGTAGACTTTGATATTATCTTAGGTATTGTTTGGCTCTCCATGCATCATGATATTCCTGATAATTATGCTAAGACTATGATCTTAGTTATGTTTGATGTCTCATGGATTGAGTGGATGGGTGTTAGTGGTTCTTACCCAAGCAACGTTATCTCTTTTATTTATGCTCAGAGGTTGGTTGATAAAGGGTGTTTGTCTTATTTGACTTTTATTCGACATAGTAGTCCGGGGCCACTTCCCATGGATTATATTCCCTTGGTTCGAGAGTTTTTAGATATTTTTGCTATTGATCTTCCAAGCGTTCCTTTGGATAGAGACATTGATTTTGCTATTGACTTGGAGTTGGGAACCGGACCCATCTTTATTCCACCATATCGCAGGCTCCAGTAGATTTGAAGGAATTGAAGGATCAGTTACAAGACTTTTTAAGTAAGGGGTTCATTCGCCCTGGGGCCTGGTGTATCTCCATGAAGTGTTCATGTCGTGTGCGTGAAGAAGAAAGATGGAACCATGAGAATGTGTACTGATTACCAGTAGTTGAACAAAGTGACAGTGAAGATCAAGTATCCTATTCCTCGCATTGATGACTTATTTGATCAACTTTAGTGATCATCTTTATTTTCTAAGATTGATTTGAGGTCTTTATATCATCACTTGAAGATTAGGGCATCAAATGTCCCTAAGACAACTTTCCAGACTTGATATGGGCACTATGAGCTTCTTTTGATATCTTTAGGTTTGAGTAACGCCCCTACAACATTCATGGAGTTAATGAACGGGGTGTTTCTACCTTATTTGGATTTTTTAGTGAGTCTTTATCAATGACATCTTGGTGTACTTTGGGACAAAGGAAGACAATGATCGAAAGTTGAAGATTGTGCTCCAGAGTTCGAGGGAGAAGAGGTTGTAAGACAAGTTCTCGAAGTGCGAGTTTTGGCTTGATTTTGTTGCATTTCTAGGACACGTGGTGTCCAATAAGGGTTTTCTGGTGGATCTAGCCAAGATTAAGGCAATTAGAGGTTGGACCAGACCTACTTCAGTATCGAGATTCAGAGTTCTATGGGTATGGCAAGTTATTACAGGCGGTTTGTTCAAAGCTTCTCCACTATTGCATCCCCTTTGACGAGATTGTCTCGACAAAGTGTGAGCTTCCAGTGGTCTTATGATTATGAAGAGGGCTTTCAAAAGTTTAAGGCCTTGTTGACATTGGCTCATGTTTTGACTCTACCTGAGGAGGGTGTGGATTTTACCATTTATTGTGATGCTTCAAGAGTCGGGTTGGGTGGTTTTCTGATGCACAAAGGGAAGGTAATAACCTATGCTTCTAGACAGTTGAATACCCATGAGAAGAACTATCTTACTCATGATCTGGAGTACGAAGACTTCTAGCACAGGGGCAGTCTCTCAAAATCCTCTAAACGGCAATGTGATGACCAATGTTTTGAGTAGGAAGACTTCTAGAATGGAAAGTCTTGTCGCTTTCAGTGTTGAGGAGAGACTATTAGCCAATAGTCTCATCCAATAACAGATTTCTGAGGAGAGTGGTGGCTTGATTACTTTTATAGAAGTACAGTCTTCCTTAGTTGAGTTGATCCATGAGCGCTAGTTTGATGATGAAAAGTTGTGTCTCATTCAAGAAAATATGTTGAGTGGGGAAGCCAAGGAGGTTGTTCTTGATTTTGATTATGTCTTGAGGATTGGAGATAGGACTTGTGTGCCCAAGATGGGCAAGTTGATAAGATTAATTCTAGATAAAGCTTATTGTTCTCGATATTCCATCCATATGGGAGCAACAAATGTTTTTCATGATATGAGTCACCATTCCTAGTGGTGTGGCATGAATAGGGATATTGCAGATTTTGTGTCTAGATGCCTTACTTGCCAACGATCAAGTGTAAGCACCAATAACCCGGAAGTGTATCTCAAAGGATGTCCATTCCTATATGGAAGTAGGAATGGATTACTATAGATTTTGTTGTGGGTCTACCTACCACCATGGGTGGTTATGAGTCTATTTGGGTGGTCTTTGACAGGTTGACCAAGTCTTCCCTTTTCATCCTAGTTCGGGTGAAGTATACAACATAGAAGTTAGCCTAGTTTTATATTAGATTGTTTGACTTAATGGAATGCTTATTTCTATTGACTTTGACTGAAGAGAATTATTTACATATCACTTTTGGAGGGCTTTACAACATGGTATGGGTACTCGATTAGATATAAGTACAACTTTTCACCCTTAGACTGATGGTCAGTCCGAGCGAATGATTCGGGTGTTAGAGGATACACTCCGAGCTTGTCTGATTGATTTTGGTACTCTATGGGATTAGTATTGTCCCTTAGAAAAGTATGCATATAACAACAATTATCACCATAGTATTTAGATGGCCCTATTTGAGGTGTTGTAGAACTTTAATTGGTTGGTTTGATTTGGCGGAGATGGACTCTTTAGACATAGACTTGCTTAGAGATGCCATGGAACACATCCGTATGATTTATGGTAACATATTGACAACCCATAGTTGACAGAAGAGTTATGTAGACCGGAGAGTTTGAGCCTTAGGGTTTATGTAGGGTGATCATGTTTGACTCCAAGTGTCACCCATGAAGGGTGTGATAAGGTTTGGGAAAAAAGGCAACCTTAGCCCTGATTCAGTGGAACTTTTGAGATTTTGAGTTGTGTAGGAAAGGTGGCCTATAAGTTGGCCTTGCCACCTAGATTGACAGCCATGCATCCTATGTTTTATGTCTTCATGCTTCGGAAGTACGTGTCAGATAAGTCTCATGTGCTTTCGCTTGATTCAGTAATGTTGGGTCCAAATTTGTCCTTTGAGGAAGAGCTTATATTCATATTGGATTGGTAGGTCTAAAAGTTTAGGACCAAAGAGATTGCTTTAGTGATGGTGTAGTGGAAGGATAGTTCAGCTGGTGAGATGACTAGGGAGACGGAGTTTGACATGCGTGCTAGATATCCCTAGCTTTTTTAGGCTTCAGGTACTTTCTTTGACTTTATGTTCGAGGAAAAATATAGTTTTTCGTAGTGGATAATGTACTAACCCGAAAGGTCATTTTTGGAAATTTATATAAAATTACCATTTTACTCTTCTCGATATTGGACCCAAGTCATTTCTAACTGGATTTTGAAATTGGTCTCGAGTTTTGAGTTAAAAGTTATGGATATTTTGGAAATTTAAAAGGCTAAAGTTGCTAAAAAGTGATTTTCAGTGTCTTTTGGAGTTTCGAGTCTTAGAATAGAATTTTGTTGATTCCATTAGTTTGAGAGAGTTTCCGATTTCAGATTCAAAGTCTTTTCGTGGAATTGAGGTCCTAAGTTGGAAATTTATAAAATTTTAGCCTTTGGGTTGATTTTGCTAAACATTTGGGGTTCGGATAATCAGATCAGATTTTCGATAGTTCCTTTGAATTCGGGGGGTGATTTTATGTTTAGGAGAGACCTTGGTTGATTTTTCAAAGATCTCGAGCTTGATTTGGTCATTTTATGCGTTACATTTGTTTCTTGTGACTTTCACAGATTTTGGGTTAAGGATACCTCGGATTTGTATTTTTATGATTTCATTGTGCCCAGAACATTGATTACAGTCGAGTAGCATATTTGGTTTGTGTGTATGGGGTTCAGGATAAATCCCGATAATCCTTTCGGAGAATGTGAGTTTGGCTGGTTTTCTGTTGTTGTATCTTGTGTTCCCCGTGTTCATGAAGCTTGGCGCCATTTGCATAGGGACCTATGAGTGGGTCCCTGCATTCATGGAGAGGCTCCTGTATTCATGGAGGGTCTGGCCTCATTAAAGTCCGCGTTAGCGGAGGACCCCTGGAAAAAATGTTTTCCAAATTTTAGGGTTTCATCGCCATTTCTCCATTATTAAGTTTTGGGAGCTTTGGTGTGGTGATTTGAACAAGGTTTTTTAGAAGAAATATTTGGGTAATGATTTCTAATCTTAAATCTTCATTTACTCATTATTGTTTATGGTTATAAGTGTTTAATCAAGGTTTTGAAGTGATAAATTGAGGGTTTTCATGAACTTAGATTTTTGAAGTATCAAGTGACTTGTGTGATCTTTCTCCTTCATCTTTCTATGAGGCTTTTGTAGGATTTTGAGAGGTAGCTACTTGTCATTCCGGCGGGTCTTCTTGTTCCTTACTTTATGTTTTTTTCTATTTGAGAAACAAAGTCATGAGACTTGTATTTATCTTTCAACTCCTTATTGTATGCATTGAGGCTTGTACACGTGACAATCAGATTTTGGTGGTATTTGAAATTGGCTGAGTTTTCCGCACTTATGTTATTATCGATTTATTTTTGACATTTCTTTCATATTGTTGGGTATGAAGCTGACTTGTCTTGGTGGGATTAGACGAGTGTCTTCACGTCCATTTTTAGATCGTGACATTATAATTTAACAACTATAATTATAGTGATAATTTTCTATAGTATCGCTCACCTTTATTAATCACAATTTATTTCTTTGTTGTTGAATCTATATATATTTTTGAAATTTTTTGATATTATAATTTACATAAACAATTTCTTGCATAAATATAATCATTTTTAATTATCTTTCATCATTTATTTTCTGGATCAAATCATGTCTGTCAATCAATCTCATCCAACGGCCTACATAAATCCTAGACTAAGAAGTCTATACGTTTTCTAAATCTCAATTTTCTCTTCATTTTACACTACAGAATGCTATTTCCTCCAATCTAAACAACCCTAAATGAACCTAGTCGTCGGCCCTATCAACTCCATTAATGGATTTCCCTCTCTCTCCCTCTTCATATATGAAATCTTAAAGACCTCGATCTTTGATTGTTGGCTTTGGCTTAGATAAATCCCTCAATTCCCACCCAAATTTAATTCAAATTATAAGCTATCACCATTGGTTCTGAACTTTTTGGGGTATGTTTTTCTCTTTCTTGTCTTCTCCTTTATTGTTTCAAATCAATCTATCATCTTCCTCTTAAAAAGCTATATTAGGATTCAAACTTCTAGTTCAGCTAAAAAGACATGGTATTGGTTGTTATATTTGCTCAAGAGGTTTTTATTTTGTTTAAAAGAGAGTGAATCGTTTAATGAGTTGGAGATCATTTATACCATAAAGAGGTCAGGGAAATATATATGTTATAACAATCAAACTTATATTATAAATAAAAAGAGTGGGAGAAAGTGTAGCTTTAGAAAATCTGATATTCTTATATATATGATATCTCGGAAGGGACCTCATATGGGGGTTTTGAGGTCAAAAATTAGGTACAAGGTTAGTAAGTAGTCGAGTGTTGTGTTTATGCATTTCAATAGTATTAGCACTAATATCGTAGTTTCTTTCCCTTCAATTCTGACAATACCTGTTGTTCTTTACTTTTGTTATCACATTATCTTAAAGTTGCAATTATTTCTTTTTGTAAATGTTAATTGATGATTTTGTTATTATTTGTTATGATTGATTTGCATCTTTATGCCATTTTTATCATGTCTTTGTTATGAGTTACTTGAGCCAATGGTTTTTTTAGAAACAACCTCTCTACCTCCATGAGTTAGGGTAAAGTATGCTTACACCTATCCTACCCATACCCCACCTAGTACAAAGTGACCTTGATAGTAAAAAACTATAATATTTAATACTATAATTTTGTTAAGGAGTTTAGCTTTCTTGTGAATAACTACAATATTACGTATCTTGCCGACCATACTAGTATTGTTTCTCCATATTTTCTCTTGTTTTGGTAATGATACAACGTGTAATGAGGTAAAGTTATGAATTTTCTTTTCACTTACTGTGACTTTGATAGTTCAGAGTTTCTCTCAAATTTGCAAGTAAATAAGAATGATAAAGAGAAAAGAATTATAAATATATTTTCACCTTTAAATCTTTTTTTCTTGACTAAGAAGAAACTATTATCATTAATTTTATTTTGGTATTTTTCACAAAAATATGTAACACGTGTCAAACGTGTGCATAATCTTATTTTTATATTAAAATAACATACTAGAAATTCTTTTCTAATCAATAAATTAATCTGCAAGGTCATTGGAGAGTGTACTTATTATATGTATTGTTTCCTTATGACGTTAGACTTCTTCACTTATTGTCAACTAGTTATATACTTGCCAAAGTTGCTCAGAATCTAGCATATTGATGATAGTGTTTTAAAATGTTGAGACTAGTTCTTTTTTTCCCTATAGTTTTTCTTTAAAAAGCATCTGAATTACAACAATTGCCAAGTGTTGAGACTATTGTTTTCAAAGTAATTGATGTTTGAATTTAAATTTTGGTTATTTGTTAGTGCGAAGGTCAATTGTATAAAAAAAATTTGGTCATCTATTCATAGGGTTGATTAGAAGAACAGCTGGAATGGATTTTTCAGGCAAAGAAAATGACGTGGAAGGGTGTATACCACCCGGAGTGTTTGAGATATCGGGAGAGCCGGCTGTTGTTATTAATAGGTTGCCTCCCATTTCTTCAAATGCTGACACCTTTTTACCCAGTCTAGTAGTTACTGATACAGAATTACATAAAATTGTTGGTTTTGGTCAATGGTTTGAAGGAAGAGAAGTTCACAAGTTATTTGGGGACAAGTATTACAATGGAAGAGTAACTAAATTTAACGAGGAAACTGGTTGGTTCAGGGTGTGAAGTATGAAGATGGTGACGACGAAGATCTTGAGTGGCATGAGTTGAAAGAAGTTCTTCAGCCATTGGACATTAATATTCCATTGGAAGAAGTAGTTAAAAAGATCATTAAGAAAAAACACTAATCTCGTAGTTTATTTCCCTTCAATTCTGATAATACCTGTTGTTTTTTGCTTTTGTTATCACATTATTTTAAAGTTGCAACTATTTCTTTTTTAAAATGTTAATTGATGATTTTGTTATCATTTGTTATGATTGTTTTGCATCGTTATGTCATTTTTATCATGTCTTTGTTATGAGCTACTTGAGCCAATGGTCTTGTGGAAACAACCTCTCTACCTCCATGAGTTAGGGTAAAGTATTCTTACACCTACCCTATCTATACCCCACCTAGTACAAAGTGAACTTGATAGTAAAAATTTATAGTATTTAATACTGATAATTTTGTCAATGAGTTTAGTTTTCCTGTGAATAACTGCAGTGTTATGTATCTTGTGACTATAATAGTATTGTTTCTCCATATTTTCTCTTCTTTTGGTAATGATACAATGTGTAATGAGGTAAAATTATGAATTTTTCTTTTCATTTATTGTGTTGCTTTGGTAGTTCAGAGTTTCTCTCAAATTTGCAAGTAAATAAGGATGATAAAGAGAAAAGAATTAGGAATGTATTTTCAGCTTTAAATCCTTTTTTTCTAGATTAAGAAGAAACTACTATCATTAGTTTTATTTTTGGTATTTTTCACAAAAATATGTAACACATGTTATATGTATGCATAATCTTAGTTTTATATAAAAACAACATACAAGAAAAAAAATTTCTAATCAATTAATTAACCTGCAAGGTCATTGGAGAGTATTATTATTATATATATTCTTTCCTCATGACGTTAGACTTCTTCACTTATTGTCAACTAGTTATATACTTGCGAAAATTGCTCAGAATCTAGCATATTCATGATAGTGTTTTACAATGTTGAGACTAGTTCTTTTTTCCCTTTAGTTTTTCTTTGAAAAGCATCTGAAGTACAACAATATCAAGTGTTGAGACTATTATTTTCATAGTAATTGATCTTTCAATTTAAATTTTTGTTATTTGTTAGTGTGAATCTCAATTGTATAACAAAAATTTGGTCATCTAATCATAGGGTTGATTAGAAGAACTGTTGGAATGGATTTTTCATCCAAAGAAAATGATGTAGAAGAGTTTTTACCACTTGGAGTGTTTGAGATTCTGGGAGACATGATTGTTGTTATTAATGAGTTGCCTCCCATTTCTTCAAATACCGACACCTTTTTACCATGCCCAATAGTTACTGATGCAGCACATAAGAATGATGGTTTTGGTCAATTGTTTGAAGGAAGAGAAGTTCTCAAGTTATTTGAATACAAGTATTACAATGGAAAAGTTACTAAATATGACGAGAAAACTGGTTGGTTCAGGGTTAAGTATGAATATGTCGACAACGAAGATCTTAAGTGGCATGAGTTGAAAGAAGTTCTTCAGCCATTGAACATTAATATTCCATTGAAAGAAGTAAACATAGAGATCATTTATGTAGAACTCCGAGCATGTCAAAATGAAAAAGGTAAGGTTAAACAAAATATCGTATTTATGTAGAACTCCGAGCATGTCAAACGATACATGGAGTACTTTTAGCTTTTATCGATGTAATAGCACATTATCCAGTGTCATGCACAAGCCATGAGAATTCTGAAACATCTTGTGGAGATGTGGTATGGTTGATGTGAAGCCAAAAATATATATTTTTAATCATTATTTGCCTCACATTTATTATTTATATTTGTCCTTTTGAGCATAAATTTTATGGATGGTGCTAAATAGTATATTTTATTTGTAGGATTAAATTGGTGGAAAAACGAAGAAGTTTGGAGCTAAAACAAATTAAAATGAATTATTGAAAAAGGAAATCAAACAGACAGCTTAATGGTTTAAATTTATTAAAATAATATATTCCTATATATGGTGCAGAATTGAACGCCAATTCAATTTGAATTAGGCTTGCTGCTGCCACGTGTCAGCTGACCGGCGCCCCTCTGCCGCCAACAATTTGGAGAAATCACGTGTACAGTGCAAACCCAATTTAATTGGGTTTTGTTTTTCTAATTTGTCTTTAACTCAATTATTTTATTTAAGGTTTCTCTATCTATAAATAGGGGATAAAAAATTATTGTTTGGGAAGCCAACAACCAACAAACAATACACAATATAAATTTTCTTCTAGCTTAGGAACTTTGGAAGAGCCGTCGTGGAGGCCGGAGAATTGTGGTTTATTCTTTTTTCTCCTTTATTATTTATTTGTATTCGTGATTAATAAAAGATAGTTTAGCTATTGTTCTTAATTTTTATGATTAACACAAGCATATTTATTTTAATAAATTTTGATTGTGTTTATGAGATCATGAGTAGCTAAATTTCATAACTAGAGTTGCGGGAACCATGATGAATTATTAAAGTAAGTTTATGTACGAAGTGATTCTTGAATGATTTTTATGCATGTATTGTTAATTTTTTCGTTTAGAAGTCTTTTTAACGGTGCGCAACGTTAGAACTCGCCTCGTTGCTACTTGCCGGACCAAGGAGGTAGTTAATGAGAAAAGAATTAAACAATAGAGATTTAGTGGATGCTATCTAATAGTCTAATGTCAATTGGTGCGAGGGTGAAAACTAAGTCATACATTGATGTGATGTCTAATCTGAGGTAAATGTAAGGGTTAGTAAAGTATACACACGTAGCCAGACCAAGGTGCGGGGTGAAATTCCCTCTTTGGAGGACCAATCACTTAGGGATACCTAACCTACTAACCTTGCATGCTAAAATTGAAATAGATCACTAGTACGATATTCTTGCTATTTTATGAAATCATGGGGAATACATTCCTAGTTATTTCTAATAATCTGAATATAAATAAATACTTAGTTCAAATCTATTTTTATTCTTTTTTTTTGTTTCAATTTAAACACCCTTTTTTTTATATAACGACTATCGAGTTAAATATTTGATATTGACAATATTCTTCCATATTCTCTGTGGGATCGACCCCAACCCATAGTTGGGTAAATATATTGCATACGACCGTTTATATTTCTTTCCAAGAAGTATATTTAGACGTTACCAAGAATGGCGCCGCTGCCGGGGAATGTGGCATAGAAATTGTCTTTAGTATTTATTTTGACTTGTAGTCCTTTTTTGTTTCTTAGGATTAGTTTTAAATTAGTTTTTTTTTTTTTATTATCATATTTATTTTACTCTTCTTGAGATGGCATCGGAAAAAGTATGTAGTGATAAGTGTTCTTGCAATTCTTGTACTTCTGATATTATGGATTCTTATAGGATATTTTTTTCTCAACAAGATAAGTTGTATGGGGACATGGAAGATTTGTGAATATTTTGCTATAAATCAATATGTAAGCTCATGCTTGAAGATATCTTTGATTTTGATCTCTATTAATTAGATTGTGAGTTAAGTGCAAAGATTAAATCATATAACACCCAACAATTTAGTAATAATATGTGTGAGGAAGAAAAGATACTTATAAGTCAACTTGAATAGCTAAAAGTTGAGGGCCAATTGCTTGATCATACTTTTATTGATGTTGTCATTGTTGAGAAGAGTACACTAGAGTTATGTAATGAAGTAGATAATATTATTTTTAAAAACTCTAGTATGTGTAAATATGAGGGTGTAAATAATAAAATAATTCATAAGTTA
>NW_006239286.1:553705-598460 GCF_000226075.1 Solanum tuberosum | reverse complement strand
ATGTTGTCACTGTTGAGAAGAGTGCACTAGAGCTATGTAATGAAGTAAATAATATTATTTTTTAAAAACTCTAGTATGTGTAAATATGAGGGTGTAAATAATAATATAATTCATAAGTTAGGGCGCACTAGACCTCATTTCAATCATTTTTCCACAGTATGTTTAGATGATGAAATATTAATCGAGTCATCTGAGCCTAGAGTGTATGGGGGAGGAACAATGTGTCTATATTCTTGAATTTATTGTTCCAATATCGGAGAATTACATTCCTCACTTAGGATCCAAGAAGTGCATAATGCGATCTCTATTGTTTGGGACCTTTATTTTTGTACCACCACCCCTTGAGCATAATAGAAAAATTTATGTAAAATTAGGGATGCAATTCATATCTTCAAAGTGGAAGGAAAAATAGTAAAATTGATGGTTTCGTGCCGCGACGTTAAATTAAGCGCTTATTGGGAGGCAACTCAATTAGTAGTGTAAATTCTTATTTTATTTTATTAGTATCACTTTTTTTTCCTTTGGTCTTGTTTTTGCAGATTAGGGGAAGTCTTAGCACCCAAAAAAAATTGAAGCAAATGAGCATGTTTGAGCTTAAGTGTGGGTGACGACCCTTGATGAAAATTAAGAGAACATGCTACTAGCTAGGCCTAAAGGCCTTAGGGGAGTTTTCCTAACCCTTGTTTTAAATTTTATTTAATGTTTTGGGGACATAGCATCTTTTTAAGTGTGGGGTGGAGGAATGAATTCCTAGTTTTTACTGTTTTATTGAGTCTTTTCTTTTTTTTAGGATGGGTTCCTTGGCTTTTGTTTTCGGTTCTTTTCCTAAAGATAGTCCCTTTGAACCGAGTGTCTTTTATTTTTTAGGAATAAGTTTTCTTTTGATTATTTTTTTTATAGAAAAGAAAAGACCCTCTTGAGTGGTGTGATACTTGCTATTTAGGCCTAAATTTTTAGTAGTACTTTCTTATGAATGCTTGATTGATAAGGAAATTGCAGACTCTTCGACACCTAAGCTCATGGTTGTGACTTTGTATATAGCTTATATTATTTTGTAGTTTGTTATGATCATGTCTCTCTTAGAAGTGGAATTGATCTATCTTGATTGATACTTGTGCCATGTGTGGAGAGAATTTGTTTATTCCATGTTTTGCATCTTAGTCTAGAACTTGCCCTACATGTTATTGAAGCGAAATAAAAAGTGTTGCCTTGTTTAGGATATGATAATATGCTTTCTTTGATTTGTCTTGTAAATTTTAGCCTTTTCAGATATTATATCACTAGTAAAGCCTTATTGAGCTTGTCAACCTTGAATTTTCTTTAAACCGCATGATTGAGCCGAATCCTTTTCTATTGATATCATAAGTATTCGATCCTAATGTAATCCGTAATGCACTATGTTGAGAAGAAAAGTTGAAAACATTGGTAGAAATGGAAAAAGGGTGAAAATGCTTGGTGTGTGAAGAATGAAGAAAAGTGTGAAAACTCTGTTTTGGCCCTGGTCCCTTGTGGATATTATGCACCTCAATTAAGCTTAAAAATTTAAGTTGAGGGTGGCTAATTCAGAAGTATACTTAAAACATTGGCCATAGTCCTACCAAGGATATTGTGTACCTCACTTGAGCCTCAAAGCCTTGAGCTGAGGGTGGCTAGTGCAAAACCTCTCAAAAAAAATTTAAAAAAAAGATTGAAGCATTCTTGTGATGATGAGCATTACTTGTGAAATAATTGTTGAAGAGAGGGCTGAAAATAAAGAGAAGAAAATAATTGGTGATAAAGTGTTAAAGGGCAAAGTGTTTAAGGAAGTATAAGTCACTATTATATAGTTTTCCTACCCGTCCCTTAGCCTACATTACAATCCGTTAAAATCCTATTTGATTCTATTCAAGCATGCTTAATTAGTGGAGATGTACATAATGGGCAAGCCTATGATTCTTTGTGCATACATGTGAATTTTATTTCTGAGTATGAGAGTTGTTCTTGATGCTAAGTCCTTAATTTATATTCAATCTTTTGAATTGAGTATGTGGACTATTTCTTCATGTTAGGGCACTTGTTTCATGATAGATAAGTGATGTTATTAACTTTCTTTGATGAGAGTAGGGGGGCAAGAAAATCTCAAAAAACTCAGACTTCTTTTTATTGGATACAACCAGGTGTATCTAGTATTATCATCCATAAACAATACATAGTACTTCATGTGTTGATAAGATTCTGGACCCCAAAGATCACAATGAATTTTTAATAATGGTTCCTTCTCAATTTTATTTCTCAATGCAAAAGGAAGCTTACAACTTTTCCCTAGCTGGCAGCTAGTACAAATGGTAGGTGATTTAACGTTTCAAGCACACCTCGTCTAATTCTAGGTGTCAATGATCGTAAATCAGTATAAAACCCAACTAAATGAGTTGGGGTCGAATCCCACAAGGAGCGGTACGTGTTTCAGATTTGATTAAGAAGTATAAATGTGGTCAAATCAGCCATAGGAATAAACATTATCGAATAAAGACATCATTCAGATTAAAGGGTGACTTATGGGGGGTGTTGGTTTTAGTTATCAACTACAAATAGTCACTACCGCTAAGAATTAACAATAAGGAGATGAGTTCTTGGGATGTGATCGCTTATAGGTAAATATAGACATATGGGTAATTACAACTACTAGTAAATAGCTACATATTAGTGAGTAGGCTAGACTATAATGGAGATAATTTTCTCTCGAACAATTACCCCGAATCAGGTGATTTCTTTCGAACATCAACAAGCAATACAATTAGAAGCAGCCCACACCTTAATCCATTCACTCTCTCAAGTAAAATGTATGGGATTGGGTTTAGGATTCACTCTCTCGAGCTAAACCCATGTCAACCCAATATCGACAAACCATAAATTAATAATCTTAGTTCTAAAACCTCTCTCTCGAGCAACCCAAGAACACAAACATAGAACTGCATTTGCAACTACAATTCTTAAATTAAACAACAATTAATGATTAAAGTCACTTTTAAACAGCATTTAAACTAATAATTAACAATACCCATAAACTAAATCAGCCCATAATCACATGATCACACCCCAAGAATTGGGGTTTTAGCTAGACATTATAAAAAGGTAAAAACGGTTACCAAATTGATTATCCATCAACTGGGTAAGAGTGATTTCGTCTTTACAATGCTCTAATTTGATGAATCTCAAAAAACCACTTCTAATTTCTCAAAAGTAAATTTCTTCAATCCTTCAAAGCTAAGGTAAACTCTAGAGAAAACTGTCTCCAGATGATAAAAAATTGTTCAAGATTGTTCAAAGATAATCTATCCTCCTAAACTAAATGTTCAAAAACTTATTTATAGTCGCCAAAAATAAGCTACAAAAGCCCATTCGGCCAAGTAAGTCGGGCTCGCCGAACCACTCGGCAAGCCGCCCTTTGATCTCTTCCATCGCCTTTTCGCCTTGTCATTCAACATCCTTAAGGTCTATAACTTTGGGCGATCTATCTTGGCTTCGTGGAACTACTTGGTGATCCACCGACTACTCACTTTCATCGCCGACTTGGTTCTTTTTTTCAGGGCTTGGCACATTGGAACTTTAGGCGAAGTGAAGGTCCCTTCGGTGAACCGCCGACATCACTCGGCGAGCTCAGCCTAGCCAGCCAAATTTTATAGCATGTTTTTAGGGGTTAGGGGCACAGAAAGGGAGATCAAGGGATATTTCGGCGAGCTCAGGCTTCCCGTCGAAAGTTACAAACTCAAACTAATCCAAATCATGAAATTAAAGGCAATCAAGGGGGACATTGGCGAACTGCCAAATGGTTCGACGAGCTCGACCAAGCTCGCCAAACTGCCCAACGTGCCAAATGTCAACCCCGTTTCCCAAATTCAGGCCCACAGCCTCCGAAATCAAAATCAAACAACACACTTATTCAATTAACCTTATACCCAGTTGACCCATGCCTTCGGGGAACTCAGACTTCCCCTAGTTTGGCTAAAATTGGCCATTTGACGACTTTTGCCTTTAAGAATGACGTCAAATGCTCCATCATTGGGTAAAGTATGTCATTTAACACAATTGGGGGTTACTTAGACTTCGCCCAACTAGACCCAACAAATATTTACCGCAACTCAACAATTTATGATCAATTTTAAAGCACAAAACTTGGGAAATAATCATTTTAAGCAATTTAAGCACAATTACGAAACTACGGTGGGCAAATTAACACAACAACTACGATTTCACACAGGCCCAACACACAACAACAACAATTTACCAAATGCATTCGAGCTCAACTACAAATCAAGAATTCGGGGTTTGGAAAACCAACCTTTAAGTCGAAATAAGAGTTTGAAATGTTAGGCGGCAATGTAGTCCAACTTCGAGCACGAGATCCACATGAAAAGCAACAAAAATGGGAAAATATGTAAAATCTAAAGTGTGGGTGAAAGTGTACGAGGCTAAAATGAGGGAATATGAAAGATTTTGAAAATTTGAACTGTTTGGCCTTTTAAAACCTTTCAGTTCGCGGCCCTTTCGGTGGTATTAGTCGACCTCGCTAAACTACTCGACGATGTGCCGAGTGGTGACTTACCTCACCGAGTTTTACAGGACCTCTAGTCAACTTGGGGGTCCAAACGGCGGACAAAATCGGGCTCGCCGACCTGTTCGGCGAGTCGCCGAATCATCCATAGGCCCGCTGAGTTTTACATACTCCCACATGTGATTTTTTTGTGGGTCCAACGGTGGTCCAAGTTGGGCTCGCCGACCTCTTTGGCGAATTGCTGACTGGACTCTTGGCTCGCCAACCTGCGCATTCTCAAACACATTCCACTTTTCAACCTGCACATTCAATACCCGTTATTCTAAAAATAAATACATAGCATTAAAAACTTAGGTTACCTCTCAAGAAGCGCCTTAGTTAACGTCGTGGCATAACGCAAGTACCCATTCAAGCTTCACTCTTGGGATTTGCCATAGTATCACTAGGAAACCCCCCTTGTTATCTTGAGTTAAGATGTGCAGAAATTTGATCCATCTGTGTCTCTAATTGCTTGATCAAGATGGAATGAGAGGTCACCATCTGATTGAGAGTTGAGACATTCTCTCTTATCTCTTACAATACTCTGTCATATCCTTCATATCCTTCGACTTTGTTGAGAACACGGAAGAGTATATCTTCTATTTGACCGCCCTCGTAATCCTTGGGCTTTTGGGCGCTTATGGGGAGGAACGTGTCTATCCTCCTTCCCCCTTCTATTACATCTTTGGTTGCCACATGGCCTTGAGTAATTTTCACATTGACTTCCTCCTTGATTTGCTAGGAAGTTTAATTCGTTTTTGTACAGCACTTCAAATTCCTCGATATGTTTGGCCAAGATATCTAGTTCGGTCATCATTTTGGCTAAGTTCTGGTTCTTATCTTGATCTTTGTTGATCTTGGTCATGCGATCAAGGAGTTGGGATGCTATTTGCATAGGGTTGTCGCATTATACCACCCGGAGAAAGCTGATCAATCACCCCTTTGTTCACCAAATCAAGACCTCTATAGAAACATTCCAGCAACATCCTATCTGGGATTCCATGAGTTGGGCACTGCCACAATAATTTCTAAATCTCAACCACATCTCATGGATTGTCTCACCCTCCAAATGCTCGAAATCTAGGATGTTATCCCTAAGAATCATCATCTTCGAATGAGGGTGGCCCACTTGGTTACCATTGCTACCATTTACACTCATTTCCTCTGTTCAACAAGCAACACAAAGACCAAAAACAAAAATAAGTGGATTCAACTATAACTAAAAAGAACAAAATTCAACTTCACTAAAAGAATTTCAAACAACACCACTCCCCGGCAGCGGCGCCATTTTGATTTAACATTTCAAGAACACCTCATCCAATTCTAGGTGTCAGCGATCGTAAATCAGTATAAAACCTAACTAAATGAGTTGGGGTCGAATCCCATAAGGAGCGGAACGTGTTTCAAATTCGATTGGAAAGTATAAATGTGGCCAAATCAGCCATAGGAATAAACATTATCAAATAAAGACATCATTAAAATTAAAGGGTGACACGAATGTCAAATGGGAGGGGGGTTTGGTTTTAGTTATCAACTACAAACAGTCACAACCGCTATGAATTAACAATAAGGAGATGAGTTCTTGGAAAGTGATCGGTTATAGGCAAATATAGACATATGAGTAATTGCAGCTATTAGTAAATAGCTAGATATTAGTGCGTACGCTAGACTATAATGAAGGTAATTTTCTCTCGAACAATTACCCCGAATCAGGTGATTTCTTTCGTACATCAACAAACAATATAATTAGGAGCAACCCACACCTTAATCCATTCACTCTCTCGAGCTGAATGTGTGGGATTGGGTTTAGGATTCACTCTCTCGAGCTAAACCCATGTCAACCCAATACCCACAAACCATCAATCAATAATCTTAGTTCTAAAACCTCTCTCTCGAGCAAGCTAAGAATACAAACATAGAACTGCATTTACAACTACAATTCTTAAATTAAACCACAATTAATGATTAAACTCGCTTTTAAACAACATTTAAACTAATAATTAGCAATAATCATAAACTAAATCGGCCCATAATCACATGATCACACCCCAAGAATTGGGGTTTTAGCTAGACATTATAAAAGGTAAAAGAGTTACCAAATTGATTATCCATCAACTGGGTAAGGGTAATTTCGTCTTTACAATTCTCCAATTTGATGAATCTCAAAGACCCACTTCCAATTTCTAAAAAGTGAATTTCTTCAAATCCTTCAAAGCTAAGGTAAACTCTAGAGAAAACTGTCTCCAGATGATAAAAAATTGTTCAAGATTGTTCAAAGATAATCCATCCTCCTAAACTAAATGTTCAAAAACATATTTATAGTCGCCGAAATTAAACTATGAAAGTCCATTAGGTGAAGTAAGTCGGACTCGCCGAACCACTCGGCGACCCGCCCTTTGATCTCTTCCATCGCCTTTTCGCCTTGGCATTCAGCATCCTCAAGGTCTGTAACTTTGGGCGATCTATCTTAGCTTCGCGGAACTACTCGGCGATCCGCCGACTGCTCCTTTTCGTCGCCGACTTGGTTCTTTCTTTCGGGGCTTGGCACACTGGAACTTTAGGCGGTCAGATGAGCCACTCGGCGACACGCTGAGTGCTCTTGGCGATCCTCAGGCTCGCCCTTCTTCATTTCTTCAGCTTGTTTCGTTCCTTTTTGTCTGTTAGTGATCTTACTTTATTCCTCAATCCATATACATGAAAATCAAGGATTCAACATCAGTTATTGGCACAAATTAAGCATTTGAGGACACTAAATCTATATAAACAAAGCCCTAAATGAGTCCAAATCCAGGACTCATCATTAAGCACTTTATTCCAACTCTTAACATCTATATGGTTATTTCTTTTCAAAAATAGTAAAGACTTCAAATTTGGATGACATAATCTAGCATGCCAAATGCAATCTGTCTTTCCCCAGTCCAGATTGCTGTTAAAGCATAAATATTGTTATCTTCCAGTACATAGAGTCCTCTTTTCTTAGTTCTTTTGACCAGCTGCTTCCGTGACTTCTTGTCCTTAACAACCAAATCAGATTCATCAAACTCAAGGGTGCAACAATTATCTTTTGCTAGCTTGCTAACGGATAATAAATTTTTATTAATATCATGAACTACTAATATCTCGTTAACCTTCAGACCTGACCTTGTTGTATTCCCAACATGTGTAATGTATAGACGAGACCCATTACCAACAGATATCTTATCAGTTCCATTATAAGTCTTAAGATCAGATAAGTTACCTTTGTTGTTAGTCAGGTGGTTGGTTGCTCCAAAGTCAACATACGTGGCATTGTCCTCAGCCTGTGTATCTTGAAAACTGACTGTTGCTAAGGCTTGTGGGAGGTCTTCTACAACTTGATATGAGTAGTCCCATTTATAGAAACTTGATTGCAGTGTGGTTATTCCTTCCACATATTTGGCAAGCATTGGAGACTAAGTCCTTGTCCCATGAAGCTTGCATAGTCTGATTATTTTGACTATTGCTTCCCTATCCAGCAGGTCTGAAACCTCTTCCCCTTGAGTTGTAGTTAGAGTTACCTCTATTCTGATTGTGATTATAGCTATCTACCTCTACCTCTGTCTCTTTGTGCAGAGAAGGTCATGTTATGATTCTCTTGTGGCACTTCCTCATCATCTTTTCTCATGTCAAAACCTCTAAGAGAATTGACAAACTGGTTGAGTGTGGGATATGGTGCCTTTCCAAGCATAACAGTCCTGAAGGTCCTATATTTAAGGTTTAGACCTCGAGCAAAGTTGATTACTTTGCTATCCTCATCAACAGGTTTCTGAATGGCTGCACATATTCCTTTGAACTCTTTTAGATACTCATCAAGTTTTTTGGCTCCCAACTTGATGTTCTAGAGTTGTTGTTTGAGTTGAAATTCCTTGTTTATAGTTGCTTGAAGATATATTTCTTCTAAGCATTCCCACATCTCTTGTTCTATCGAACAACCGACAGTGAGGTACATGCTCTCCTCAGTCATATTCCCTGAAATCCATGTTCTCAACCACACATCTTTCTCTTCCCAAAGAGTCTCCAAATCTTCTTTTTCCTTGCCTTCAATAATTTTTTCCTTCCCGTATGTGGTACTTGATTGTCTCTCTCCTTTGATCAAGTTGGTTACTTTCATGACCTGCATAAGCTGCATGATCTGAGTTCTCCATATCAAGTAGTTAGTAGGCTTAAGCTTGAATGGACAAGCAACAATAAGATGATGCAGAGACGAAGTTGACAAGGACATGAAAGTTGTGTTTGGGGCCATTGTTACGAGATTTTTGTAGGTTTCATTTTTTTTACTGCTCTGATACCATGTAGAAAACACAGTACATAAAGGAAAACAAGAGCTCAATATTATTGATATATTTTGTATACAAAACTACTGCACAATACCTCCTTATATAGGTTGTTGGCAGGCTACAATAAATGGGAGTTCTACTTGAATTCTACTACTCTTACTAGTAGTACATAACAACGCTTACACTTCTAATGCAATACATACTCCTAAGGCTAACACAATTTTGCTTTTTTACGTTAGTCTCCAATAGGAAGCTCCATTGTATAACAAAAATTTGGTCATCTATTAATAGGGTTGATTAGAAGGTCTACTGGAAATGAATTTTTCGTGTAAAGAAAATAACGTGGACAAGTCTTTAGCACGTGGAGTGTTAGAGATACCTGGAGAGCCAACTGTAGTTATTAACGGGTTGCCGCCCATTTCTTCAAATGATGATATCTTTTTACCTTGCCCCATAGTTACTAGAGCACAATCACATAAGAATATTGATTTTGGTCAATGGTTCGAAGGAAGAGAAGTTCACTAGTTATTTGGGACATGTATTACAATGGAAAGTTACTAAAATTTGATAAGGAAACTGGTTGGTTCAGGGTGAAGTATGAAGATGGCGACATCGAAGATCTTGAGAGGCATGAGTTGGAAGAATTTATTCTATCACAACCCAAAAATGGACGTGGTGACACTTGTATGTTCCCACCAAGATAAGTCAGCCTCAAACACAACGATAAACGAAAAGAATGCGGAAAACAATAAAGCATAAGCAATGCGGAAAATAGTAAAGCAAGAACAAGACAAATGCGGAAAACTTATTCATTCTAAACAATACCCCAAAAATCGGGTAGTCACGTGTACAAGACACTAAATACATAAAGTGCGGAATTAAGAAATAAGTACAAGTCTATCTTTGTTTCTTAAATAATAAAAAGCTTAAAGAAAAGAAAAGGAGGGCCCCCAGGTGGACAAGCAGCAAACTCTCAAGTCTTTTAACGAGTCTAAAAAAAGTGATCACGCTATACCGGGCTCGGTACCTACACAAGTGTAGAAGCAAGGAGTGCGTACCAAAACACGATACCCAGCAAGCAACTTAATAAACAAGGAAACCTAGCCAGAATTCGACTACTCTTTTCTATCTCAACCAAACCTCATCAAACTTACCTACACAGAAAATAGCCTAACCTAACAGTTCTATAATAAACCGTTCACAAGGCTCAATATTCATAGTCCAAAGTCACAAGTCAACAACCAACATGTATCACGTAAATCAAGCTCAATGTCAAGTAGATCGATCACAGGAAACTAGTACATTAATCAGAAGTAACAAGTAAGCCACACACAAGCATATAAATGCATCAAATCACAAGAATCAATCTCTTGCCAAAACCATTTCCCATCTGCATACTATCACTATCCAATACCAGTTCACATCGACTTTATATCAAATCACTAGCCAGAATCATTTCCCATCGAATTTATATCAAATCATTAGCTGGAACTATTTCCCATCGGTTTTATAACAATCACTAGCCAGAACCATTTCCCATCGGTTTAATATCAATCATCGGTAAAGACCTCGACATCATAACAATCTCATGTCTCATCACAGCGTTCAACAATCAATGCACTCAAGCAATATCACACCATCCGAAGAAACAACAAGTCATGTAATTCAACTCCACATTCAAGCCATCAAGGCATTTAATCACATCAATCAAATAGGATCACAACAAGTCAATTCACAGATTGTCGTTATCATCACGAAGCCTTTTCATTTATCCCTTCATTATTTATTAACATTAATCAAGTGGAGCAATAAGAACCTTCACCTGAATCCCGATTACTCCCTAACGGACATACAATGAAGAAAAGTAAACCATTCTACTAGATTACAAAACTTAAGAGATCATTTGCCTTAAATCAATCAAATATCACCCTAAGAGTTGAGTCTTCCCCTTCCGAATCAATTCCAAAGCCACACAATCTATAACAATCAAGTATTCACAATCACTCATCAGAGACAACAATTCCCACACCAATTATATAGAGAAATGGGTCAATCAACTCAAAACTCAATTTCAAAAAGGGGGTTAAAATCCAGAAAACAATACTTGAAAATGATGTTTAAAGGTATAGGAACTCATTAGTGAAAACCATTTCGAAAAAGAGATCAAAATCACTATTTTAGATCAAAACTCAAGTTCTTGCAAAACCTTGTCATTTTTCAATTCAAATCCCAAACTATGATGTTAGAATCCATAAATAAATAAAGGGAAATAAAGTTTTAGGATTATAAAAGCTTACCCAAACGATTTAGCACAAGAAGATCTTTCACAAATCACCTCCAAGGGTTCCAAGCTCATAAATGGAAAATGGGGAATAAACCTAAAAAATGGCAGGCGAAAATCCTCCCAGGTGTCGCTTAAGTGACCAGGGGTTCGCTTAGCTAAAAGCTCAAGTCTCGCTTAAGCGATCTGACCTTCGTTAATGCAGAGGTAGCTTAAGCGGAAGTTCTTCGCAAATTCGAAGGTCTACAGGGGTTGACCCTTCACAAAAGCGGCCCAAACCTCGCTAAAGAGAGTCCCGCAAGAGCGAGCCATCTCTCGCGAAAGCGGAGTGAACCAGAACAAAGACATCAAAAAATTAGCCAACACTCTAAACCTCGAAAGGACCCTTGGGATTCATTCGGAACCCCATACATACAACCACATATGCAGATCAATTATGTTCAATGTTCCGGACTCAATGGAACAGTCAAAATAAAAATCTGAGATCTCCTTGATCTGACATCTGTGAAAACCATAAGAAACTAACTCACGCCTAAAAAGGTTAAAACAAACTCGAGACTTCTCAAAAATCAACCAAGACCGCACCAGGCCTAAAATTATCCCCCGAATCTAAAGGAATTCTCATAATTCCAATCTGAGTATTCAAACCTTGAATATTGACTAAAGTCAACCCAAAGGCTAAAATTCCACAATTTCACAACTTAGAATCTCACATCCTCAAAAAAGACTCAGAATCTGAAACAGACAACTTTCATAGCCAAAATTTCACATTTCGAGACTAATGGAATGGACTGAATTCCATTATGACACTTGAAACTCCAAAAGACACCAAAAATCACTTTCTTAATAACATAGCCTTTCAAACTCAAAACTTGCCAAATTCTCAACTTTTAACTCAAAGTTCGAGAGTAATTTTTTCAAACTCAAACATAAAAGACTCGGGATCGATCTCGGGAGGAGAAAATGATGAATTTATAAAACTTTCCAAAAATTACCAACTAGGTCATTACATCTTTAGCCTTTGCCATTAATACTCCATTGGAAAAAGTAGTCACAAAGATCATTAAGGAAAAAATAGAGATCTTTTCAGAAATCCGGGAGTAGAACTTGAGATTAAGGTGTAAAAATGACAAAGACATGATAAATAAAATTATCGTATTTATGAGATTAGGGTTATACGTACAATTAATTGTTTTAAAAAGTATAACAATTTTGTATACTTTTATAAATAAAAAGTTAGAATTCGTGGAATAAACAAAAAAACATCAATAATCCATATTTAGAGTATGAAACTACGTTGATATGAATTAGGAGATAATTATACTTATATTTCTAGAGTAATGTACAAATTCCATTAGTCTGTCGTCAGATCATGAACTTAATATCTCATGTAATGATGTAGAGGTAAAGAACTAACATATAATTTTCCGAGTATGAAATGCGAGATGATACTCGTAGAAATCATGTCAGGATAACAATTAATTAAATTTTATATTTATAATTAATTGTTTAATTATTTGTACGTATAACCTTCAATATCTTATCTCGTGAAATAGACAATAGAACATCGTAAAGTACTGTACAAAGCAAGTTCTATCAAGTTTTTTACGTTCGATCTTGAATGAATGTCAAGTGTAGTGATCACACCGTAGGCAATGACATGTAAAAGATAATTCATCCAAGTATGAAATATGTTGATTATATACTCGTCGAGTAGTTTAACAAACCAAGTCTTATATATTAATGTTCCAGTTATGAAATATATTATCTATTAAAGAAATACCGATGATCAATTTGAGGAGATTGATATATTAAATTTGATATTGATAAACTTTTGTTGATCAATAAAATTAAATTTATATAATTAGCGATTTTGTCTAAAATTATGTATTATAGTATCGCTAATTTACAAAATTATCAATTATTATTATTAAATTATTTTTATTATTATTAAATTATTATATTTATCGATAGTTAAACTCGAAATAACTACTTTATTTAAATGTTTTTAAATTTAGGTGTGTTTAATCTATATGAAATTACTTTAATATATGTAGTATTTTCTTAATTGACTAACATTTCCTTAATCTCCCCTTAAATCATTTAAATCATAACCTCTCTTGTTCAATTTGTTTAATTCATAGCCCTCTTCCAATCCGATTCCATTTCAACTCCAGCCTTTCATATTCAATTTCATGTCAATTATGGCCATTTGCTTATTTTAATTATTATAACCTTTCAACACTTTTCAATTATAGCCTATCTGATTCAATTCAATTCTCAAAAGCCCCATCCTTTAATCTCAGCCATTCGTTCATCCAAATCAACTACGATCAAATCTTGATCATCCATATCATTCAAACCAAAGGCTAAGATCAGATCTTCATTCTTATCTATTTTAAACCAAAAAAAACAAAGGCAAAAGGGTCTGGTAGACCCTTATACTTGACTCGAATTGTAAAGTGGACCCTTCTACTTCACAAAGTTTCAACTGGACACTTCAACTCAAACAAACAGAGAATTTTAAGTCCCTTTGACCATTGACCAGCCTTAGGTGGCATTAATTTAGCTGAGTTGAAAAAATGTGTGTTACACACGCGAAACATGAGCGTGAATTGAATTAAAAAGTTAAGAAAATTAAATAAAAAGAAAAAATAAATTTACCTACTTTAAAAAAAAAGGCAAAAAAAGAAAAAAAAAAAAGAAGATCCCTTTCTTCTTCAAACCCACTCACCCACTTTTTTGGAAAATAGTAGATCTCTCAACTGCTATATCCATATCCTCTCTATTATCGATTATTTTTTCTTGAAATCGTATTTTTCCTCACTTTTCAATTGAACACAACACGTTCATCAAAAATCCAAAACAAAAATAATTGGAAACGAAAGAAAAAAATCTTCTCCAAATTGAAAGCTCAAAATGAAATTGAAGAAGGATTTTTGCTGCTACTACTTGCTTCTTTTTATCTCTTTAGAAGCAAAACTTCTAAAAAAATAAAAAAACAAATTTTCATCTATCTTTTAAATCATAGATACAACTTTGAAATTTTCATATTTCTTGATCTTTCTTTTTTTCAAGTTTGATTTTTTTTTTCAATTTCAAGCTTTTTGGTGTCAAGTTTAGTTGCTTTCTTCTAATATCAATTTTGATGAAATTGTAAGCTCAAATGGGGCTGTCAAATGTTAATGAACTTTCTTTTGGGTTAGGGTTCTTGAGAACAAAGGGAAAAATATTTTTTTAAAGTAATTGTTTGTTTAATAAAATAAATATATAAAAATAGCATTGTGACAATTAAATTAATGAGATGGATATGATGTGGCTTTTTTTTTTGGACGTGAATATGATGTGTCATCCATGTCAGATCGAGTGAGGAACACCGATTGACATAAGGTTTAAAATTTCTATTTTGTTTGAGTTGAAGTGTCTGGTTAAAACTTTAGAGAGTAGAAGGGTCCAGTTTACAATCTGAGTCAAGTATAAGGGTCCACCAGACCATTTTGTCAAAAACAAAATCCTAAGTCATCACCCTTCGGGGTGGCCCAGTGGTTTGGGCTTGGGACTTCCATTTTGGAGGTTTCAAGTTCGAAACCCCTTGTCAGCGAAAGCAAGGGATTTGCCTATTGGGTCGAGCTCGTCGCATCAGGCTTACCTAGTGCGGGTTACTTCTCCTATGTGATTTGCGAGCTATTGCATAGGAGCGGGGTTTTACCCTGCGCGCACCCAAAGGATACCGACAGCGGATTCCCTTGTCATCAAAAAAAAAAAAAAAACCTAAGCCATCCATCTTTCTTCATCTTCCTCTCATCTCCTCCTCCCCTATCTGTCACTCTCCTCTATTGTCTTAGCAGCTCAGGCGAAGCAGCGAACGGCGCCGGCCAGCGAGCAGCCGCGAAAATCAGCCGGCGACCGGGCGCTGCCTCCGATCCGTTCTTCTCGCCAGCAAGCGAAGGCCGCGCCGGTCCAGAAGCAGCGCGAGGACAGCCCCGACTAGGCGAGCCTCTTTCTCTCTTCTCCTCCGCTCCAGTGAGGACGACAACAACAAACATCAGCTCCAGCTTCTCTGACCAGCGAGCAGCCAACTCCGGCGAAGGCAAGGTAATCACCGGCGAACCCCATCGAAGACGACAACAACAACTGCGAGCCAGCGAGACCCTTGCATCTCCATTCCTCTCCTCTTCGGCGAAGTTCTAGTAATCCAGGTATTTGATTAATCATCATACATACATAACAGTACTTAAAAGCTAAATTGAAGTTTACATGGTCCAACAATTTCTCGAACACGTCTGTAAATAACTCTAATATTAGAACTCTAAAACTATTCAAATTTATTTAAGCTCTAGTTATATGATACTGGCAAAACTAGATAATCAAACTTGGGATGGAAGGAGATACAATGTCCGTGAATGTAGATTTATTAGGAGTCTAGACTCTCAAGAGAAAAACTAACTCTTGACTCACTTGAGCCTTTATCTCAAAATGAAACTGACACTCTGAAACAATAGAGTTCATTCCAACAATCTTTGTATGGAAACAAGAAGATATACTGTTCCCATGTAATTTGTGACATTCATCAGTCATCTTACCCAAGAGTCAATTGTATGGAAGTTAGTGAGCACTCTTCTGCATTTATTTTACGTAAAGACCGTCTTTGTTTGAAAGATATACAAACACACCACTGGATAAAACAAACAGGAAACCTTAGAATTAACAAGTGGAGCTTAGGTATAAATAGCCATGTCCTATTGGAGAACCATTCAAGTCAACAAGGCAGAAGCAAGAACAGTCAGTCACTGCTGCCAATATGTATGCACATATGAAAATAGAAAGGCTGCATGAAGTAGTAGCATCAAGTCAAACCATTTTACCTTTGAAGTATGGAAACCACTAACATGCACACATAGATATTTGAAGTTTATATTTAACTAAGTTTTGAACTTTTCGTGCTAGGCAACTGAGGAAGCTCAACATCTAAAATAGTTGATACAAGACTATATTGCTTCTTTCATCAAAGTAGGAGATAAGGTTGGTGCTTCTAAATTTCTAAAGTTCAAGTACAATTGTTTTCTATAATGTGTTTGTGTCCATCTAGTATTGATACTTAACTTTAATTTTGTGATAATTTGTTTGTGTCCATCAAGGGTTGGCTTAGCGTTAAGTGCTATTAAGCTTTAATTTAGGAATAATGTGTTTGTTAAGCATAAGTACCAACACTAGTTGATCCTATTGATGACAAAATTGATTTTCTTGCAAGATCGATTTGTGTCCATCTAGTGTTGACACTTAGCTTTAAATTTAGAAATAATATATTTGTTAAGCATAAATATCAACACTAGTTGATCCTATTGATGACAAAATTGATTTTCTTGCAAGATCGATTTGTGTCCATCTAGTGTTGCTATTAAGCTTTAATTTAGGAATAATGTGTTTGTTAAGCATAAGTACCAACACTAGTTGATCCTATTGATGACAAAATTGATTTTCTTGCAAGATCGATTTGTGTCCATCTAGTGTTGCTATTAAGCTTTAATTTAGGAATAATGTGTTTGTTAAGCATAAGTACCAACACTAGTTGATCCTATTGATAACAAAATTGATTTTTCTTGCAAGATTGATTTGTGTCCATCTAGTGTTCATACTAAAGCTTTAATTTAGGAATAATGTGTTTGTTAAGCATAAGTACCAACATTAGTTGATCCTATTGATGACAAAATTGATTTTCTTGCAAGATCGATTTGTGTCCATCTAGTGTTGATATTAAGCTTTAATTTTGGAATAATGTGTTTGTTAAAATTATTTATAATAATATCAATTCAAAACCAAATCTTAAACTAAAATAATTGTTTTTTTAAAAAAAAAAAAGTTAAAGAGAGAGGGAGACATAAGAAAAAGAGAAGAAAGGATGGAGAGAGAAAGATGGACTAACAAAAAAAAAGTGGGAGTCTACTAAATATGTATTTACCTATTTCTGATAATAAGAATAGATTGAGAGACTATTATATATGTATTTAGTTATTTTTGGCAAGAAGAATAAGACTAATTTATGTAAGAGTAAAAGATATACTATAAGTCTATAACTCATAAATAATAATATATTATCCATGTATTCACCGTTTTTATATTTGAAAAATGTAAAATCATATCTTCTTAAATAAAGGCTTTAGAGAATTTGAGATTCTATCAAAATAACATATATAAATATTAATTTCATCTCATAATTTCAAATTACGGTAACTAAAATTTTAGGTTTAGCAATCCTGAGAGTTTAGAAGGTTGTGATTGGTCCAAAGGGCGGGTCACAGACGGATTTCTCGGTTATCAAAAAAAAAAAAATTTTAGGTTTAGCAAACATAAAAATCATATTTATATGTTATAGCTATAGTTTGCATAATTGCGCTCCATAACATATTTGTATGTTATGTTTGCTACAGAGCATCAGATTTGTATAAATCGCTGGCAGACCTCTCGTTTGTATAAAAGTGCAGCGATTGTATATATGTATATCAGTTAGATAATTATATATATGTAATTATTATGTATATGTATTAATGATTCTTTTTATATATATACATAAAATTTGAATTTGTATATAATTGAATCAATAAAACATTTGTATATAAAATCTCTCTCTCGCTTTATACAACACAAATTATACATAGTAATTTGTATAAAGCGAGAAAGAGAAAAAGGCAAAAGAGAACTGGTAGGGGAAGATCTATATTTGTATAATTATAAGTGTATACGACGAAAATATATGTATTTGTATATATAGTTTTCTCTCGCTTTATACAAACACAAACACAATTTATGCATTTGTGTTTTATTTTTTGAGAAAGTTAATTGGTATTATAAACATAGAAGTACACCAATAGTGAACTCCTGTAGTAATTACATCAAAAGTATAGAGGTGCATTTGTGTTTGTATGAAGTGAGAGAGGCGAGGGAGAGTGAAATTAGCTGGGGAGAGAGGCGAATGGCAAGTGTTCACTACGAATTACAATTAAATGAAACTGTGGTTATAACATATAATTTGAATTAATAATTTGCTATTTTATATAATTTTCTCAATTAATAAGGAGACTTTCCAAATGGTTGCTAAGTGAAATTTAATGACGAAAATACCCAACATCACATTTACACGATCTCCGGCCATGATTGCCGTCAGAACCTACCTTCGGCCACCAGGTAATGCTCTCTGCTATCTCTCCGACTCTATTTCTCTTTCTAATCTCACCCACGTATAAATTTGGTAACTTGTAAGTTATGTTCTATGCCATGAAACTGAAATTTGAATTTTTCTACTTATTTGTGGGTTCTCTGAATACATTGTGGAATGCTGTTGAACTATAAGTCCAACAAATAATTGGGAGACTATTACTTGTGCTCATATTTTGAGCTGATTTTGACAATTATGAAGTAACAAGGTGAATTTTGGTAGTTTTTCTTTCCCATCTACAAGCAAAATTCCATCATTTTTTTTCTTTTCTCCCATTTATATGGGTTTCCATAAGCTTTTCCGTTCTTTTTTTTTCTTCATTTATTCACTTGTCCATTTTATGGCATTAAATTCGATATTTTAGTTGCACTCAAGAATGTGGTTTAGTGGTCATAGAAGTAGGGGAGTATGAAGAGGGCTCCAATTCAAATCCTAGTGAAAGCAAAAAACACTAGGTGATTTTTTTTCATCTGACTAAGTGGGTACACCGTATACCTGAACTAGTGGGAGGTAGTGAGTTCCCAGTGAAATAGTAGAGGTGCACGCAAAATGGCCTAGGCACCTGGAAGATCTTTCACTTTTCTACTGTCACCAAGTACAATTGTTTGCAACTTCCTTTTACATAGGGAGGTAAGTAAAGATGATTGTTACATTTTTCACCGATGGTATCAATAACAATACGATGGAGCAAAGACAAAGGTGAGAACAATGGGAGGTGACTCAAAACACAAATTTGCAGTGCGCAGGATGTTGGCATAGAAGTGAGACTTCATACTCAAGTCATCCCCATGAGAGGATGTTTCAAGTATCTTGGGTCTTTAATTCAAGTTAATGGGGAGATTGACGATGATATCACAAATTGTATTAGGCAGGATGGGTGAAGTGAAGGCTCACCTCTGGAGTCTTGTGATAAAAACTACCACCTAAATGTAAAGGTAAGTTCTCCAGAGTGGTGGTTAGACCGACTATATTGTATGGAGTGGAATGTTGGTCAGTCAAGAACTCTCATGTTTTGAAAATAAAAGTTGTGGAAATGGGGATGAATGTGTGCATACTAGAATAGATAAGATTAGGAATGAAGATATCCCCAACAAGATGGGAGTGCCCCTCATGGTGGACAAAATGAGAGAAGCAATATTGAGATGGTTTGAACATGTAAATAGGAGAAACATAGATGTTCCAGTAAGGAGGTGTGAGAAGTTGTCAATGGTGGCCTGAAGGAGAGGTAGGCCAAAGAAGTACCAAGGGAGGGTGATTAGACAGGACACAATGCATCTTTGGCTTACCGAGGACATGACCTAGAAATAAGGATTTTAAGGTCACCAATTACAGTAGAAGGTTAGTTGAGCATTCTCTCACTTTCCTGCAGGGCAGAATAGGTTGTTGTATTACATACTCTCTTACTAATTGTATTAACACTATTCACGTAGTTTCTTGTTTGTCGATTGTAGTTACCATCTGTGTTTCCTATGCTTTGCTTATTGCACTAGTTTGTTGTTAATTCTTCTGTATGCTATGTATATCTTTCCATAGCGATCTATTTCGTTGTTACTACTTCTTTCATTTTCATATTCTCTTTCTTAAACTCTATTGAGATGTTTTACTTGAGCCGAGAATCTATCAAAAACAAGTTCTCTACGAGGTAGGGGTAAGGTTTGCGTACTCTACCCTCCCCTAAATCACTTGTGGGATTACACTGGTATGTTGTTTGTTGTTGGTTTTGATAACAATAATTGCAACGGCAAACTGGATGATCACCTAGTTGATACTTCGGGTCATTGATTTTATGTATTGTACATTTGGATTGATTCTGAGAAGGAAAACAGATTTACCACATTTAATGTCTGAAAGACAGAAAAAAAAGGAAATAAAAGAGGAGAGACTTTACCGTTGCATAGTCATTTGTTTTCATTAAATATTTCATCATTAGCCAGAACATACTGTTGGACATCACTCTGTGACAGATTACTTGGTATCAGGTTTTGCATGTCAACTTATATTAATGAATGTTGAACTTTGTCCAGGAAACTAGGAGTGATCACGATGGGACTTCTCAGCATTATCCGAAAGATCAAGCGAAAAGAAAAGGAGATGCGCATCCTTATGGTGTAAGTCTACAAGCTAACCTCTAACATGTGGCATGGAGGATTTTTGTATACATAGTGTATTTATTGACTAGTTATTTAATTCTGTTTATTATATAGGGGTCTTGACAACTCTGGTAAGACAACAATAGTGTTAAAAATAAATGGTGAAGACACAAGTGTCATCAGTCCAACTCTTGGCTTCAACATCAAAACCATTACATATCAGAAGTATGGTTTCTCTGCTTTCTTTCTGTTTTGTTTCTTAGATCTGCATTCTGTTATCCTGCTTCAATAATGTTTTGATTCCTATTTATAGTTGTTACTCATTTAACTGTAACCTACATGTTCAAGATGTATTTTGTCAGGCAATATTTATGTGATTAGTTGAATCCTAAAATTAGAATTGGTTCATTTAAACATACTCTTGATTCTTACCTTTTGAATTACTTTCGAGGGCATTGGTTTATGATGTCAATTAATCAACTATATTTTTATCCTGAAACAGTTGGGATCAGCTATATGAATCCTCCGTGTACTCATTGATAGCCTATTTTTTTACATTACATCAACCTACCACACCCTTTTTTTTTAATTCAAGCTTGGGCATGACTATGTTTTGCATAGCAAGTAGAGTTCTCGGTTTTATCCTGCCAGAGACATAAATTTTTTGGGGCTTCATTAGTGAAGTCCAGAGTCCAAATTAAAGCTCATTCTGCAGAGAACCAAAAAATACAATGCCAAAACTGTAATTCAAAATTCAGTTGCAGATTCGATTTTCTATAAAATCATTGCATGTGAGACAACAAAAGAACTTGGGAAAAACTCAAAAAAGACTACTAAGGAAGTGATTGAGTTAGACAAATACAGATTTGTAATTTGAAAAGAGATTTTGAATCTCTTAGGATGAAAGAATGAGACTATTACTTAGTGTAATAACAAGATTTTTTTTTAATCGTTAATAGAATCAGGTTGCTTGGCAAGGATTTCAAAGATGACAGAATAGTTGAAAAAAATTCTTGTGACAGTTTCAGAGATATTCGAATCTAAAATCTCCCGTCTAGAAGAGTCTAAAAATCTCTCTATTGTCTCTGTTGAACTACTGTTTTTGTTAAAGAATTAGTAAGTGTTCTTCAAGCACAAAGAAGAGCCTTTATAATTTATATAAGACAATGCAACTGTGTGTGCTTTTATAAACAAAAGAGAAAAGGTTAATTATCCTTTTTACGGATACTTCAAAAAGAAAACACACACCTAGAACAAAAATTATTGGTGGAGACCTATTGCAATATGTGGAAATTTCAAACAAACAAACCATATTATGAAAGTTGCAAGTTCAAAGATGTTCAAAACAATCCTCCATCACAAACAACAAAAGCATAAGTTGAGGAGGATCAACTTTTCAGATTGCAGTAATTGAAGCAAAGGAAGAGTGTTGAATATTTGCTTTTGTTAGTGTTGATTTACTAGAATAATTAGTTTAGTTGTAGGAGAAGTCTTTGTTCTAATTTAAAATTTTAGGTTTAGTTAGATAAGTCTAAGTGATATATTTGAGGTTTTTAAAATTTTATTCTACAGAATTTTGCACATTTTTTGTTTTTTAATTGACTATTTAACTCTCTATACTTAATAAAACTTCAGAGACAATTTCAATCAGTTCTAATAATTTTGCTGCTCCATCCATTTAAAAACACAACAGAAACAGAGTTATGTCAGCATGTATGTCTTTGAAATTACTATCTGGTGTGTTTAAATCATTTTAGTAGTTTAAAATTCCTTCTAACTGACCCTTGTTAGAAATGAGATTCTTTTCCTGAAATTTCAAAATAGCTGATTTCAAGTTAACCTGACATGCTGCAGGTATACCCTCAATATATGGGATGTTGGGGGGCAGAAAACAATACGGTCTTATTGGAGAAACTATTTTGAGCAAACTGATGGCTTGGTGTGGGTTGTGGATAGTTCTGATCTGAGAAGGCTAGATGACTGCAGATACGAGCTACATAATCTTCTGAAGGAGGAGGTATATGTCATATTGGTTCTCTTTTCTGTTGTTGAACCTCATTTATTCCCTTGTGCAAAAACTCCAATAACACATGGATTTTTAGGGTGGTTTACTGATCCAATTCCCCTTTTTCTCTTCTACTAACCACTATCGTACGAGTGTATCTAGGGGTGTGAGTCCTTCATAAGTTGTGCCAAGTAAAGGGTACAACTTGTTTGAACTTTCCTTGCTTCTATATAGTTGCATTATCATTTTTAAGACATGCAGATTTATGATTTTGGTTCTTACGATGTTTATAGGCAGCAAACCATTGAATTTGCACTTCTCCATTGGTTTATTAACCTAGTGAGATATTTTGATTCCCGAGTTGTTTTACATTGCATCTTGTTTTAGGAGACAGATGTTCTTGCTTCTTCATGTAATTATTGGATGGATGGAGTTTTTTTTTCTTTTTGATAAGGGCGACGGTGATGTGATAAGTGTCATTCAGGAAGACGTGTGTCCCCACCCTTATAAAAAAAAACTACATCCCCTAATACATGAAGAAGCAAGAGCATGTGTTCCCTAAACAAGATGTTGAATTTAATTCATAGCTGATACTGTAATACATAGGGGATGGAGTTGTTGGAACTACTTGTTCCTATTTAGCATTGTCTTAAAAGGTCTCTCCCAAATGCATCACCAACTCTAACAACTGACAATTGAGCAGTGTACAATCTACATCTTGCATGCTTTGGTTTGGTGTTACCTGCTCCATACTGTTTTAAGTGCAACATAATGGTCAAGAAACTAGGGAATAAGTTTCAGTTATGGCACAGAATGCGTGCATACTTTTTATACTGTATACCTATGCTTGTCACTCCATTTCAGTTTGTGTGGCATAGTTTGACTGGGCAATGAGGTCAAGAAAGAAAAAAAAACATTTGAAACTTATGGTTTAATCTTGTCATGGCATTTGTGTGTTTATAAGACTTTTGAAACATGTGTGGCTATAAAAGCTTTTCATTAAGGGTTGGGAAGTTTAAGTTAAATTGTTTCCAAATTTAGAAAGTTGTCATTCTTTTTGTAACAGACTAATAAGGAAATATTGCCATGTAAATTGGAACGGAGGGAGTATTTCCAGTGGTCTAAATGCAAAATAGTGAGTCAAAAGCAAGGGGATGAGTTTTCAGTAAATTCACATGTCAAAGCGCATCCAATCTCAGACTTCGTCGTGGAAATGCTGCCAGCTTCTGCTTATTATGACACTTGTTTGAATATTTTGTTATTTCAAGTTAATTAGCGTTTGCAATCATTTACATGTCATTTTCTGGCGACATTCCTTTTGCTGCATTTTCCTCCACAGTGGAGGCTTTAAGTAACGAATGTTATAACTTTGTTTGATGCAAGTTGCACCACATGTTATAGCTTCCTTCCACCCTCAGCCAAAATCATCATACTATTAATAATCTCAATTAAGATTTTTTTCTGGAAACTTATTTGTGTGGCTATGAAAATAATAAATTGTGTACAGAACCTATTTAGTGATTTTCTAACAGAACTGCCTATGCACATTTACTAGCTCTATTCATCTTGTTACATGTTTCATAATGTGGTGCCATTAGAATTTTACAAGTAGTTGCCTAACTGTCCACCCTCAGATCATCATGTTACTAATAAAGCACCATAGAGGCATAAACCTTGTTGTTGAATGTGTTTATTAGGCGATTCAAAAAGTCTTCTTTTGTGTATCTGTAACATCCTATGTGTCCCAAAAAAAGAACGTGCAAATCCCTTTTCATTAGATGAGAATAGGATGACAGATCTTGCTATCATTAAAATTTAGTGAAGGTGCATAGCTTCTTTGAATGTCCTATGGATTGACTATATCATCTAGGGACATGACTCATCCCAAAAGAGAGGTCTTTCTTTATTGTTATAAAATCCGTTTGATTGAAAAGAAAGTGTATGATGCCATAAGTAAAATGGGCGGGTGAGGCGAGACTCCTTCACTGCACTCAAGGTAGAAAGAGTAACATATCCTATACATTAGTAAGCTCTTACTCCATTATTAGTAAGCTAAGTGTTGGTTGGCTTATTCATGAAAGAACTTCCACATGTGCATCGGGGCCCTCTCATTAATAACATCTCTTTTTGATTGACCTCCTCCTTTCTTTAATTAGCAGGCACAAAGGTCAAATTTCGTTATTGAATGAATCCATTGTTGTTGTCATTTTAGTTAGTTTACCACATTATTTTCGTTTTCTTTTTGTTCTTAACAAGTTATTCAAGCACTTCAGTAAGTGATACCAGGAGTACTCTTTTTTTTTTCATTTTTATTCATTCAATACCAGGAGTACTCTGCAACTTGATTATTGCTGAAAATATTCTCTCTGATTATTCTTCATAAAGATAACAGTTCATTTCTGGTGAGGCTTGGTACGACTGGTAACAATGTAGAGCAACAAAGAGGGAACCTACAATGTCAATCATTGAAAATGATTTTTACTTGGTGCTATATGTTCTGTGCAGAGGCTATCAGGAGCATCATTATTGATTTTTGCAAATAAGCAGGACATACAAGGTGCTCTTTCTCCAGATGAAATAGCCAAAGTAAGGATGCTTCTTGTTATACCTTAAACTGTGTCAAATGAATATTGAAGTGAAGTTCTTACACTTGGAACTAGTAAGGTTGCAATCTATGATACCCTTAACAATTATGTCGAAGGTTAAGCATGAACTGTTGTTTCGTTCAAAAATCTGAAGATCCAATTATGCAAACCAATAAACTGAGAGATCACGAGAGAAGCTTCTTTCTAGTGGTGGTTGAGAAAGTACTAGGCATAAATACGCCCTTTAACTTGGCTTTAGCTGGCATGTATGCCCTCCAACTTTGGGTGTGTACAAGTAGACACTTAAATTTAAGTTACCCTTATCTCAAAAAAAAAGTAGACACTTAAATTTGTATACAATTGAACAAGTAGACACACGCATCTTACATGGCATAATACAAGTAGGATACCACGTAGGACGCAAAATTGTCATGTAGTAGGATGCATGTGTCTATTTGTTCAACTTTATACAAGTTGAAGTATCTACTTGTGCACATCCAAAGTTGGAGGGCATAGTTGTCACCTAAGGCTAAGTTAATGGACATGCTTATGTATTATGCCAAAGTATTATGTAGTAGTTTCCAAGTTACTTCAATTGACTAGTAACCTATTTCTACACAGATCTGCTTCTTTTTTTCTTGCTTCCTTCTTTTATGTATGGTCAATTATTCATGAACTTGACATTCACAGAGAGGGGTCACAACTTTTTTCTTCTGATTCAGGTGCTTAATCTGGAGGCTATGGACAATAGCAGGCACTGGAGAATCGTAGGATGTAGTGCATACACAGGAGACGGGCTACTTGAGGGATTTGATTGGCTGGTACAAGACGTTGCATCGCGAATCTATATGCTTGATTAAGTGAAGTTTACATTAAGATTTTGATTCCTGCAAGATGACATTGTTAAAATCTTTTGGATATACAACATTTGTGCATGTAAAGATAAAGAAAATCATGTAAGGAGCACTTTACTAGCTACTGCTCAAATTGACCATTTGTGAGGAAATTCTTTTAATACCTTTCCCAATATGCCAGTCTTTTGTTGTAATTGTAGCAGATTGCACAAAAAAGTGACTGTCCTTAACCAAATAAATTCACAAATTAATAATTTTTATAATATATGAGGATTGTTCTTGCTATGTACTTGGGGTCTCGTAGGTTAATGGAATTAAGTGGAATTAATAGTCATGCACCACCACCCATAGAATCAAGAAAGAACTCTCAGTCTATCAATCTTACTATGTTTGGATCTGGTAACTTTTCCCATGTTGAGTCAAATTAAGCCACAGGGATGGTGCCCTTCTGTCAATTCCTTTACGTTTCAGCCTTGCGACCATATCCTTGATTAGATAAAAGAAAAAAGTACAACATCTCGAAAGAAAAAAGAGAAGAAACAATTATTGTGGGACATTCACTAAAGAAAGGTCCTTTAATCCTTAACCAATACAATTTATTGATGTAATGCTTCTCCAGCGTCCAATTTAATATACACAAAGTCAATGTGGAAAATGAAATAATAGGAAGCGCCCAAAGGTACAAAAATACAAATAATCTGAAAAGAATAGATGGGAAAAAATGAGATATCGTGGAGCTATAGCTATGAACGTTTACTCGTTTAGCTAACTGAAAGTGTTGCTGATCACGCGTGCAGAGTCACTTGCATCACATATCAATACAGCCGGTCCTTGGTTAAGATGACTTGCCAACTCGGGCTGGAGCTTACTGTACTCGTTCACGACAAAAGTTGCAGCTTCTTCTGCTTTATCTGCTTCTACAAATGCAATACAGCAGCCTCAGAATCCTGCACCACTGAACCGTGTCCCAAGTACACCAGGAGCCTTCAGAAGAACCTGATATAGCTGTACAAGTGGTTCACAACCTAAAATAATTCAAGTGAAGTTCAAGATTTGGTTATTCTTTGTGCCTCAGACATACATTATCGAGAAAGTTACATATCGAAAACAATGAAATTAAGATATCAAGTAAGAAAATTAACACTTACCACACTCATAGTTTTGAATAGAACTTAGACCAGATGCTGTAATAAGCTCTCCGAATTCTTTAAGGTTTCCGGAAGCCCAAGCCTCAAGTCCTAAAACAGACCACACATGAGTTATGAATGGACTGTCCTAAAGCTAAACATAAAAATAAAAGGAGTAAAGATCTGTAAAGAATAATACCTTTCATAACTCTCTCATTTTCAGAGAAATAATGCTCTGCTCGTTTAGCTAGGTTGGCTACTAATTTACTCTGAAAAGAAAATTCCAAAAACATAGTATAAATACAATCAATCCATATAAAGGCGAAGAAGATTTTCACATATAGATGTCGCAAACGACCTTTGTATAATGATGGTTGAGTAATTAAACATCCAATATATACTTGTGGATTTTTACCTTGTGGGCTTCAAAAACTTCTGGTTTAACTGCATAAACAATAGATATGTTATCAACATCATCATTAAAGCTGCATCACTATTTCAATGACAAATGCAGGCCGAGTACCCTACCATTTGATAGAACAGGTTCCATCTCTTCATCCCCCGAAGCTCTAGAAGAAGAAAAAAAATACCCGTAAGTCCCGGAAATGAGAGCTGTGATATAAATCTATTAGATCTCATCAAAACTTCATCATACTTGTATTGCATTCCGAAAAAATCAATAAGATTTTATTAGTCTTTGGAATGTTTCACACTTTCAGGAAAGTCCAGAAGAAGGCTTGAAGTTCAATCATTAAAGAATGTTCATTCTTTTGGTACATTTCCTTCAGGATTAAAATATAACGTATTTGTCTTAATGGAGAGTAGTGGCCTACATCTAGGATTTACCGTTCCAAGTCTTAGTATTCAATCAATAAACGGCCATGCATTCCATGACCATAACTTGAAAAAAGAAGAAACGATTGTCATTCCAGGATGCAAGCTTCAATAATGTATGAAAATATCTTACTGCAACAGAATTTTTGCAGCCTCTTGACACTCCGCAACACGCCGATTATATCCGGGATTTGTTGTCAATGCCTGTTTAAGACCTGAAAAGGCCAGCAATATCTTGTATGCATTACCCAACTCTCCTTCATGATTATTTTGCACCGTTGGCGGGTGTATCAGTTTGTGTTTTATGGTCTGCACATGTGGTCTATAATTGTCAGAGTTTTCCAGAGAACACAAAATCTGTATCAGAAGAAAACAACAAAAGGAGCCATAATTTAAAACTGAAATTGTAACAAGAGAAAAGTTGGAGCAAATGACATAAACGAAAAGGCAAACCAACTCATCATGCAGTTTTGAATACTAACAAATAATTTCTACTTCTATGGCCAATTTCTTAATTTTCCTCCTTTCTTTCTTGCACATAGTCATGCTTGCTTAAAGTTCCTATGTTTAATTATTTCGGGATTGACATCTAAACCCTTTTCATACATCGCAAGAGCATTGCAAGTTAAATGAGAAGAGACAGTATCACTTTTTTAGCTGATGCTAAGGGAGAACAAAAAAAATTCAAGGGCAGGAAGAGCTTTCTAACAACTTCTCAAAACTCAATTAACATAAAAGATTATTTGCTAAGTCAACCATTTATTGTGTGGAATAAAACGCATCACCTTGCAGTTCATGAAGGTCAAACAGCCATAGCTGGATAACAGTATTGCAGACTGATCCAATATCCCATTTTTCAGACCTAAATATTCATTCTCAATCAGCCTGCACGCAACAAAAGTAACAAGAGATTCATACCAAAATAATGTCACAAATTAAATAGCTAAGGAAGCACTAGGTATCTTAAATGAGTAGGTATCTTAAATGAGCTTGCTAGCAACATAGACGAGACCACTGTACAGGTAGCATACCTATCATATTCAATATTTTCTGTCGGGCTCACTACAAGACCATTTGCACTTTCAAAAGCCAACAGATATGCAATACCAACCTGTTAAACATGACAATTGTTAAATGAAACTCCACAAGACAAAAGAAAAGTTATACTGAATAGGATATCTCAGTCACTGTAAGGAACAGATACTACTATAAGAAAAGAACAAAGATGCAAGGAAAGAGCGAACAGTGAGATCTCTTTTCCTTAAGGATGCAACAGCAAAAAGAAAAAAGTCCACTATAAGGCCTTACAGGGTCTGGAGAACTAACTTCACCAGATTACACGAACTTCGCTAAAATTGAAAAATAGGAACTACATTTCTTGATAGTCTAACTAATGCAAATTCAAAGGCAGTGATGGAAAACACAACTTACCGCGGCAGAAGAGCTGAGACCTGAACTGTCAAGACCCTCAGAACCACAGATAAACCCAGTGATACCCTGTGAGAAAAAGTTTCCAGCAAGAACGGTATAAATGAAAGATATGATGCACACTAAGGTTAAATATGTTAAATAGAAGAACTATACTAAATAATACAGATCAAGGTGACTGCCAATAAAATACTGCAGCTAATGAAACAGTACTTTTGACAGAAGAATGTATCCGAGAGTAGAACCACAGAATTGAACTTTTTTTTTTTTTTTTTTTTTTTTTTGATAACCGAGAAATCCGTCTGTGACCCGCCCTTTGGACCAATCACAGCCCTCTAAACTCGGTGGATAATGGGCCCGCCCCTCTACCCTTCTCCACTTAAATACCGGGCTTCGCTTTGCATGGTGTGGGGCTTGAACCTATGACCTAAGCCACAAATCCTCCACCTTTTGCCACTTGAGCTAGGCCTTGGGGGCACCACAGAATTGAACTTTGAAACCACACATTTTGTATTCAGTGGAAAATAACAATAAACACTACTGGATTTGGCCCAAGAAAAGAAGAAAGATGAAAGTAGTCATCCGTGTTAAGAAAATGGATCTTTGGGTCCAACTCAATCTTAAAAACTTAGCTCATATGAGGATTGCACAAGCCCATATAAGGAGACAATAGCCAATTCCCTCAACCAATGTGAGACACATAACACTGGAGACTGGACTAAACATCAGAAGCGTGGAGAACATTAAATGGGCCCAAAATTAAACCAAGAATAGGGCTAGTTTTATTTCTGGTACAAGGTGTTAGAATATGAATAGGTTTATACAATCCTACTAGAATAGGAATAGGTTTATACAATCCTAGTAGAATAGGAATAGGTTTATACAATCCTAGTAGAATAGGAATAGGTTTATACAATCCTAGTAGAATAGGAATAGGTTTATACAATCCTAGTAGAATAGGAATAGGTTTATACAATCCTAGTAGAATAGGAATAGGTTTATACAATCCTAGTAGAATAGGAATAGGTTTATACAATCCTAGTAGAATAGGAATAGGTTTATACAATCCTAGTAGAATAGGAATAGGTTTATACAATCCTAGTAGAATAGGAATAGGTTTATACAATCCTAGTAGAATAGGAATAGGTTTATACAATCCTAGTAGAATAGGAATAGGTTTATACAATCCTAGTAGAATAGGAATAGGTTTATACAATCCTAGTAGAATAGGAATAGGTTTATACAATCCTAGTAGAATAGGAATAGGTTTATACAATCCTAGTAGAATAGGAATAGGTTTATACAATCCTAGTAGAATAGGAATAGGTTTATACAATCCTAGTAGAATAGGAATAGGTTTATACAATCCTAGTAGAATAGGAATAGGTTTATACAATCCTAGTAGAATAGGAATAGGTTTATACAATCCTAGTAGAATAGGAATAGGTTTATACAATCCTAGTAGAATAGGAATAGGTTTATACAATCCTAGTAGAATAGGAATAGGTTTATACAATCCTAGTAGAATAGGAATAGGTTTATACAATCCTAGTAGAATAGGAATAGGTTTATACAATCCTAGTAGAATAGGAATAGGTTTATACAATCCTAGTAGAATAGGAATAGGTTTATACAATCCTAGTAGAATAGGAATAGGTTTATACAATCCTAGTAGAATAGGAATAGGTTTATACAATCCTAGTAGAATAGGAATAGGTTTATACAATCCTATTTAGAATAGAATAGGAATAGAAATAGGAATAGTAAATAGTATCCTACTTGGTAAAGGATTGTATTGTAGTGTNNNNGACTCATCTATTGATTCCAACATGATCCATATACTTTATACTAGATTTTGAGCACTTATAACGACCGCTGCATTGTGAAGAAGTCTATATGGAGCAACCACCTAATTTTGTTACTCAGGGGGAGTTTAGTAGCCTTGTATGTCGATTATGTGAGTCAGTCTTTGCAAGTTTGGTTTGGGAAGTTCAACACTGGAATTTTATCACTCTGTGTTTTATCGGCATTATGCATCAAATTCAGTATTTCATGAGAAGATTAAGCACATTGAGATTGACTGACATTATGCATCAAATCCAGTATTTAATGAGAAGACAAGCACATTGATATTGACTGACATTATACATCAAATCCCGAATTTAATGAGAAGACAAGCACATTGAGATTGACTGTCAATTTTGTGAAGTCGATGATCAACTTGCAGATATCTCACCAAGCTCCTCATCGATCCTCGTGTTAATTACATTTGTAACAAGCTAGGTACATGAATTGTATGCACTAGCTTGAGGGGGAGTGTTAGAATATGAATAGGTTTATACAATCCTACTAGAATAGGAATAAGTTTATACAATCCTAGTAGAATAGGAATAGGTTCATACAATCTTATTTAGAATAGAATAGGAATAGAAATAGGAATAGTAAATAGTATCCTACTTGGTAAAGGATTGTATTGTAGTGCCTATAAATAGGGTCTCAGTGTAATAATGTAGACACGACAATAATTCAATAATATTCTTCTCCAATATTTCTCACACAAGGTAAAGAAAACTTACCTAGGCCTAACTCAATTGCATAAGTTACTCATGAGGTGAGGATTTTCCAAGATCAAATGAGGAGACAACAACCCATTCACTCAATCAATATGGGACACTTAACACCCTATCCCGTGCCACACCAAGGACTAGACATCTCAAATGTGAACAACATCACAAAGGGGCGGGCCTAACATTAGGTAAACTAAGAAAAAAGAATTGGTCACAATAAACCTTTGGTCCTAACTCAGCCTAAAAATCTAGCTCATAAGTTGAGAATTGTCCAAGTTCAAGTCTTAAAAATCCTTTCCAAAATAGGTGGGGTCCTCTTCTTAACCACTTAGAAGACATGTGACTGTTTTCTGTCCTTGTTATTATCAAAAAAAAATTGGCTGGATGTGCATCCTTCTTTCAAACTTCGTTTCCATTCACGTGTCGACTTCCACTTGTTTTCTCCTATTTCCAAAACTCTTTCCATGCGTGCAAATATGGTAATATTTCCATCTTGATTTCTTGTTCCTTGATCCATGTGATTAGCCGTAATCCCAATTCCTCAATGAATCCTTCATGTACTTGGAATTTGCTTTGCGCCTGATCAACAGTCTTCTCCAGTATACTGTGAAGGACCTGATTCCTTCAATTCTTGCAGTGTGCTCCTGTAATCAGCTCTTGCAGTAGTCGTGTCATAAACACTACTAGTCCCTATTTGAGACATGTTTAGTGTCTAGTTCTTTCATCATGTTTGTTATGTTTGCTAATCATCAAAACTCCATATGTAGCATATCTCATAGCTTTAACATTTTCTTACTGAAAATCTTTAGCTTATCTTTGTGAAAACCAAATGGGAACAACTAGAAGCATCATCTTCCGGTAACCAGTACTCAAACAATTTGTAGATGCATGGTGACTAATATATATTTTCAAATAATAATGAATGGGTTCCCTGTCGAACAGCATTAAACAGAACAAAGCAAGAATTGATTTTATAGCTCTATACAAAATTGTTTTTAGTTTTATGTCTTTTTTACAAGAGATCTTCATTTTTACACATAAGAGATCAGGAAAGGTCATTTTCTTCTATTCAATTTGTAAGTGGTCATAATAGATCATTTCCACCAGAACAAAATTGTAGAAACAATCATTTCAGTACATAGGAGATATAAGAAGTGAAAGTTGGATGGTGCATGGAAGGATCTAAATCTATATTAACGAGCTAGAAGTCCACCTATGGAATGAATAACGGAATGTAAGATTTGAGAGTTCAACATCTAGAACCAGGCAGCTGCAATTCACAGAAAAAGAATCTGCAAGTTGATTGAATATAATTGACTCACTTTAATAAGTAATAAATGGAAAATACTCAGATTTGGAGCAGGTACAGTGCTTAAACAGCGATTGTAAACAAGCTTCCACTCATTCTTCTCTTAAATGTGAAAGAACCTTTTTGTAAATCTCGATAACATAAATGGAATCAACTGGTTTGGTAAACTAAGCATGTCATGCATGTCTATCAACCAGCAGCCAAAGAAATCTTACTAACCGTTTTCAGATGATTTCCTTTGCTCTGCAGGGCATATATTGCTCCTCTAGCATAGTTACCCCATTTGCATTCTTCCTGAGGTGTGGATGAGTCCATTTGTTCAGTTAAACCATTTGTCTCAGACATATGCTTAGGAAGCTGAACTTCATCTATTCTGTGAAATTAAAAGATGTGAGGCATAAATTCATATCTGAATCAAATTATGAGTTTGATAAATTTTGGAACTGATAACATTAGGAGTTCGATGCTTTTTGCAGGATATACTGTTGATTACATGAAACTATCATCACCTATTGTTATTGAAAGGGCTAAAAACTAATTCATACAGGTAAAAGTAAAGCATCAAAGGTTAAGTGCGTAAAACAGTGATGGAATTCTCCACATTGTAAAAGACTGCTGCAAATCAATGAACATGAGATCATAGATTCATGATCCAGCAGCAGCAAAACCTTATTTACATGGATCCAAACAGAGATTTTTTAATGCAATTATAGATATCCAAGTAATTATATGCTAGTATGAACATTCCTAAAAGCAGCTTTATTTACCTGAGCCGAACTTCTCCTTCAAATTGCCCAGATTGCAATGTAACCTACGAATTTGAAGTTTTAGTAGAAAATGAGTAGGAAGTAGAATAAAAAGAAAATGACTATAGAATTTAGTAAATATTCGATAAACTCAAGCTCTTAAGCAGAGAAGTGAACATAGTGGAGCAGAGAAGTACAAATGCTGCTTCAACTTCCAGTGTTAACTAGCCAGATTTCTCCAGGTTTACAAAGTAAAATTCCAGTGTTAACTAGACAGATTTCTCCAGGTTTACAAAGTAAAACCAAACACAGTCAACATAATTCAAGTGTTGTAAAAGACAGATATAAACATCAATGTGGACATGAGTAATGACTTCTATCCTATAACTACATCTACTTACTTGTGTCTCAGTTGCAGCTTTCCAGATAAAAGATTCAATTCATAGCAACCCTGTTAGCACCCCCTTAATCTGCCAGCGGTTTACCATTTACACATGGAATTTTTTTAAAATCAGAGAAATAGATGACTTCAGCATATCTGTTAGTTATGTTTCTTATTTCTTTGTAGCAGTTGTTTGCAATAGGGAGGTTATCTCTCCACTTCCTCATTCCAGTAATATTATTAAGTTGCTTTCTTGTTCTTAGGTGGGTGGTTAATCTACCAGTGTTGTATCTAAAGTTATTTGAATTTGATAAAATGCATGTAGAAAATTGCTCTAGATTTTGAGTACTTCAACTCGCTGGTTCTCTCTTCACGAACCAGCACCGTAGGTCGCATAAAGAGAACCTCTTCCCAGACTCCTCATTTATTCCACATTGACTCTGATTTTGTTTTGCAATGTCCCATAACCAAATCCATAACAAGGGACCATGACAAATTGGTATGAGAGCTTGGAGTTATGAGAGTCCAAGTCCAGCAACAATTGGCACAGTTGGTGAACTTGTTCCAAGAAGAACGTGCAACCAATTTAGCCAGATAGGAAGCCATAAAGGCTCACTTGGATGTACTCACAAAGGATTTAGCAAATTCAAAGTCTCGATTCTGGCTTAACAAAAAATATCTGTCAAAATTGAAGTTGGAAGGGTAAACTGAGTGGCATGAGGGTCGGGATCGGAAACCAGGGAAAGCTCCATCATATGCTAAAATATACAAAGTTGAATTTTCCATGATTTACTGGCCAGGAGGACACTTTGGGATGGTTGAACAGGTACAAACAATGCTTTAGACACCAACAAACTCCAGAAGAAGAAAGGTTGGACTTATTTCTTTTCATGTGGAAGGGAATACAACTCTGGTTCCTTGAACTTAAGACAATATGCCTCAATCCTCCTGAGATGAATTCAGACGTTAATGTAACTTCCATTTTGGATCACCAATCATGAGTCAGAAGTTGGAGAATTGACTAGGTTATGCCACATCGGGTCTAATGCAGATTATCACGAATATTTTTCTTGATTTTGAGATTATAGAGGCATGACTTGATTTGTCTACCTGATCGATAAGAAAGGGGGGTTTGTTTATCTTCTAAATATTCCCCAAAGATTTGTTGCTCTAAATGTACCGAATAATTGTGGATTATTCGAGCATAAGATTTGTGGAGCAGCAGATTATCACGGAAAATTTGAGCAACTGGTTCACAGGCCAGTACCATCACACCGTCACAAAAATTGAACTTTATATAAGTGGTCATGCTGACTATAAGACCATTGAGGTAGAGTTGCATGATCCTCCAGATTTAGATATTGTTATGAGTATATCTCAGCTTTATGTAAGCAAGGGACAACCCCTTCATTTGCAATTGTCAGATTCCCATAGATAAAAAAGAATAATAGATTTCTCACCTCAATAATGCACCAGATTTGTGAAATTGACCAGAACTGAGATGGAGGAAAGATGACTCAAGGGACTCCGTTATAACTGTGACGAACCATTCACTCCAGGCCATCAGTGCAAGAAATTAGTCTTAATTGTCTCATAGATGAAGAGGAGGGAAAATCTGTCAAATAAGAGTCAAATCCTAGTACAGACAACCTCAAATTTCTTTGCATCCATCATATGTATCACAGCCCCACAAAATATGCATTTTCAAGGCAATTGAAAGGGAATTCAGGGATATCATTGGTTGATTCTAGAAGCACCCATAGCTTTGTGGACTCTAAACTTGCGTCGCAATTCAATTTTCAAGTCAACAGGCGAGATGGGTTAAGGATAGTGGTGAGAAACGGAGAACAGGTCAGAAATCTGGGACAATGTTCCAATATGGTTTGCTAATCATGCTTTTCTTATTAATTTATATGTTCTCAATTTAAGTGGCTTTGATGTGTTCTAGGTGTCAATTGGATTAAGACCTTGGGCCCCATTTATGGGACTTCCGAGACAAGTGGATGTCATTCTTTACAAACATGGGCGGATCTAGGTGGACTGAAGTTGGAAAACAGGGGAAAAAAACTTTATGCATATAGGGTTAAATTTTTATTGTGTATATATATTTGAAATTGAATCCCCTTGACAAAAACCAAAGGATTACCTCGGCGGTAAAGGGGCTTCAAATTCTCTTAGACAACATAGATCCAATTCCCGCTAGCCCAAATTTCTAATATTTTTAGCTCTTCGAGCGTTTTTTTTAAAAATATTCTTGAATTCCCTTGACAAAAATCCTGTCTCCACCATTGTTTACAAATGGGAAGCAGTGGAGCAAATGTGGTCAAACTTGCCATTGGATTTTGTACAAGGCTTGCCTACCTCACATGGGAAAAATGTAATCTTGGTGGTGGTAGATCATTTCTCTAAATATTGTCACTTGTTGCCAACTTCTCATGAAAAAATGAAATCTTACTAGTGGATCGTTTCTCTAAATATTGTCACTTGTTGCAAATTGCTCATCCCTACTCTGTTGTAAGCTCGTGGCTCTTCTTTGACAATATTTCAAATTACATGGCTTACCAGTAACCATTCCTAGTGCCCGTGATGTAACTTTCACAAGTACCTTTTGGAGAGAACTCTTCCCCCTCAGTGGTACCAAGTTGTGTTTTATTTCAGTGTATCACCTGCAATCTGATGGCCAAATAGAAGCTATCAGCCGGATAGTATGGAGATGTATCTGAGATGTTTTACTATTGACATCCTACCAAATTGATGGACCGGGGCTGAATATCGTATAACACCAGTTATCATACTTCTTTGAAAGCTTAACCCTTTGAAGTAGTGTCCTTCACCACATCTTATGTCTTATTATCCTGGCATTTCCAGATTGGATGCAGTGGATATAGCTTTACTATAGCTTTACAATCTCAGGATCAGATTCTTCAACCCTTGCAACAAATTTGTTGCATGCTCAACAGAAAATGAGGCTAATTTTGATTCCAAACATCGACATGTTGAATCTCGGGTTGGGGATAGAGTTTTATTGAAGTTACAACCATATAGACAGATTTCTCTGGCTACTTGTCGTAATCAGAAATTGTTGTCTAATATCTATGACCTTTCCAGGATTGAGCAGCACATTAGGACCATGGCTTATAAATTGGAGTTCCTATCGAGTACAAAACTTCATCTGGTTTTTCATGTCTCTAATTTGAAGCTTTTTCTTGACCTAGACACACCAGCAGCTGAACTCTTCCTACGAGTTTGCCAGAAGCTTCCTCACCCAAACCTTTGGCCGTGCTTGAATTTCAGGTGGTTCGTAACACACCTGAAGCCTTAATACATTGGCAACATACTTTTCCAGCTGAGGCATCTTGGGAAACTCTTCATCCTATGCAACAATGCTTTCCACACTTCCACTTGAGGACGAGCGTGATTTAAAAGACAGGAGTAATGTTAGCACCCCCTTAAGCTTACCAATGGTTTACACATTGAATATTTTAAAAAATCAGAAAAATAGCTGACTTCAGTTTATCTGTTAGTTATGTTTCCTATTTCTTTGTAGCAGTTGTTTGCAGTAGGGACATTATTTCTGTACTTTCTCATTCGAGTAATAGTAGGAAGTTATTTCCTTGTTTTTTAGGTGGATGGTTAAATCCACCAGTGTTGTATTTAAAGTTATTTGAATTCAAAAAAATGTATGCAGAAAATTATTCCTTTTTTTAGTACTTTAACTCGAAAAATTGGAGGTTCTCTTAAAAAAAAACTCTTCCCAAACTCCTCATTGACTCTGATTTTGCCTTGCAGCATCCCGTAACCAGATCTATAACAGGGGACCAGAACAAACACCTATCAATTAACTTGTATGTACTCATTAAAGCACATCTTGGAGTTTGTAGAACTATGTTGATAAAAAAATAAGATACGTAGAATCCCAACATAAACATAGAAATTGGTAGACTAAGAGGATTTGACAAGGATTGTGTGTGAGCCAGTATCCAGCCTTATAGATTCAGAACCAAATTTAGCTAAAACTACAAACATTTAACTTATCTTTCACAACATATCGACAATATCACATGCATACATTGTCAAAACACTACACAATTTGACTATAAGACATGAAAACAATCATACCTGGGTGTCATCAGAAGGAACAAAACCAAGTAGTATACCCTTATTGATTGTCATAGCTGAAACAGCTCCACCCTGAGACATGTCGAAGATAACATAATTCCATATAGATCTTGAGTAAAGGTAAAACTGCAAATAATTACACTTAGGTGCCGAGGCTTCAAATAACTGTCTACAAGTTCAGAATTGAGGCATAGTTTATTGCTTGAATTAAGGCAGACCATGATATTCATATGCTAATAATTTATTTACATTAGATGTAGAATACAGCAAGTAGAAATTTTATCCGTCAAGAACTAAGCAAGCAGACATAATTAACTAATAACTAATAAACTTGCCTGATGATCAATGTGAGCACCCAATGGGCAAATCCTGTAAGGTGATACAACCACCCTAACCTCCTGAGCATCTCTACCAGACAATTCGGCAACTTTCTTTCGTATTTTATCCAACTGCACCAGTTACAAAATCAGTGGAAGTTTTAGCTTATCTATGTGAGCTTAGCAACTGTGACTGGTACAAGGAGATACAGTGAAACAAGATTAATCAACTGGTTCTGAAATTACGAATGTTCAATAAATCCGTTGCAAAAGAATATCAAACAGAAGAATATCTGGAGATTGAGTATCACAAACTTTGGTGAATACTACAGAACTACATCCAATATTTGGAGCTGAGTCAACTAGCTAAGATCTTACTTTTCCCACTTTTCGATCTCTCTCAAATACAGGCACATCAAATTTTATTACATTAGATACATAGCATCATGAAGATATTATGCTCAAAAGAATATTCCTATAATTCATTCCTCAAACGCATACATAACATTTTACTAGTGACTCTTCTTGTACAGAAGCTTCTTCCTTTCTTAAACACAGCAGCCCAAAAGAGAAAAACTGCTCAAACAGAAATCAGACACAGGGCAAAAAGGGTTGTTACAAACATCTAGAGTAGCCAGTACAGGGGTGGAGCTAGTAAAGGTCATGGGGTTCATCCAAACCACCCCTTCGATAGAAAATTACACTATCTATGCATTGTTAAAAATTACTTTATATGTATAACCCCCTTCGACTTCTCTGTGTGTTTACTTCTTCTTATTTTGAAAACCCTTAAATGAAAATCCTAGCTCCGCCGCTCGAGTATAAGCATAAAATCATTGACATAAGGAGTTGGGACAAAATCAAACACACTTATAGCAATACAACACTATTATTCTACATTACATAACCCCTAGCTCTGGAAAAACACAATGTGGTATGACCCCCATTGCCCATACATCTTTAGGACTTGAATTGTGTATTTGGCATCAATAATAATTTAAACATCATTTGAAATCAAGATAACAAATCAAATCAACAACACCCATCAAGATAAGATCCACAATGCAATAAAAATAACAAGAATTGAACTATAAAAATGAGAACTTTACCTCTGATTCAGAAGGCCAATGACCAGAAACAACACCCATATTTTTTGAGATATTTGTGGTAAAATGTCAATCTGGGAGCTTTATTGAAGTGGGTTTTGCTTTATATTTAAGAAAAATAATAATAATAAAGAAAACAATTTGCGGGAAGAATTGTTTGTCGGTTGAAGGGCCTTGATTAGGCCTAAGGCCAAATCATATCTTGCCATTTTTAAGGGAAAAAAAATTAATAATACTATATTATATTATTATTATTATTATTACATTTCAAACTATAAATTGAAGGCCACACTGGTTTATCTCCATGTAAGGAAAAGTGGTGTCTGTTAGACTGTCAATCCCGCAAACTATGCTTACAAATTTTCACTTCACAAAACAAAAAATAATAATAATTTTCCTCCTATTTAAGAATATGAATATTTCTTCCTCTTATTAACTCTTCTTTTAAGTACTTCCTCTGTTATCTTATTAAAAATATTTGTTTTATATTACTAGATCATTTACTAAATTATTATAGTATTAATTAAAAAATTATTTTACCCTTACAATTAATATTGTATCTGTCCAACAATAATTGTTCACTATATTAAAAATAGTTCTTCAATAATACTTGTTCAATTTAGAGATAATTTACCTTTTGTGTCTATTTTACCCTTGTTATTCGATATTATTTATCATCTAACACATTTCTCACAGTAATAAATTTAATAAAGTCAAAGATAATATAGTAATATTACCCTTATGATTTATTATTTCTTAAGGGGTGTGTCAACTCAATTGTGGACAACTATTGTTAGACAGAAGGAGTATGACCTTTAGAAGTTTAAACAAATTTTGAAGATTCATAATTTCTTTTTTCAAGAGGCTAATTAATATGAACAAATGGCAAAATAGTGAAGTTAATCAATCTATTAATGATTTTTTAATACCGTATAAAATAGAAAGTATTCATCTAATATGGGACGGGGAGAGTACCTTTTAAATTTGTTATTTATGGGTAGGGGTGAATGTTTGGATCATTCGAATTGAATATGAAAATTTTGATTAGAATTTTTTATGTTTGAGTTGAAAAGGTTGCAATTTAAATAAATTCAGATTGGATTGTTTTAAAATTTGGATTTCAAATTAATTTGTTTAGATATTTTGAATCTTCGATATTGACTTTTGAGCTTTAACAATAGGCTTATTAGGAAGGACAATATTTGTGCACCTCGCGTTTACCGCCAAAGACAAATCATTTATTGTTCTCATACTCATAGTCAACTCAAGAAAAAACAAAAATCATGGGGTTAAAAGTCTATTTGGTATTGTTATTGAGAGACCAAAAGTACTTATTCAGAGAAAAAGATATTTTTCTCTATTTTTCTTGAAAAATCAAAGCGTTTGACAAATTAGTAAAACTGTTTTTAAATTAAAGCAGAATTAATTTTTCTACCATTAGAAAGAAGTTAAAATTTTATGCTAAGCAAAAACAGAAAAAAAAAATTCAACACAAAAATATTTCTTCCATGTATATATATTTATCAATATATCTCATATTAATTAGTTATCATATCTCACATGTTTGGTTAAGTTTTATTTCAGAATTTTATTTTTTTATTGTACGTAATCATGGGCAGAACTAAGTGGATAGGTGGGGGTGCCACGGCACCCAGTAATCTCGGAAAAAACTTTAAATATATATATCATATATTTATATAAAAGAGAACCTAGGTCCGCCTACATGGCGCCACCAAAAGCAATAATTTTCTTTTAAATTTATTTATTTCCAAAAATACCCTCTCCCTTTCATGAAAAGATGTGACTTTTATGAACTGTTGCTACTTTAATGAAGAGTTGAGACTTTTATGAAAAAATATGACTTTTATGAAAGGTTGTGACCTTTCTAGAAGGTTTGTAACTTTTCCAAAGAGTTGTGACATTTCCGATAAGACGCAATAAACATTTGTTCACACTACCCTTTTTGTCTATAAATAGAGGGATTTCCTCTCATTTTAAAACAACAAAAATTCTGAACTTCTTCTTCTTCTTTTGCACAATCAAATATTCGTATACTTTGCTCCTGTTGAGTGGCTCACTGACACCATTGTTTTTGTATCAATACACTTGTGAATAGAATTGTTACATCCTGAAAGGGTCTATTCCTTTAAACCTCAGGTACTAGAGGGAAATAATTTCCTTAAGGGGACATTGTGCATGCAGTGGGCTCAATTTTTTCCTTTTTGTTTCATTCTATTGTTATAAATCTTGGTATATTTTTTACCGTCATAAATTCATGCTTATGATATTAATTGTTATTTTTGAGTACATGTTTTAAACTTTGTTGTTTATGTTTCTTTAAAGTTAATTGTTATAAGTATTTTTTAGTACAGATAAAGATTATTTATTTATTAGAAAATTAAATATGTCATGTCTATGTTAATCTAATTTCCTAAAAATATCAAATAGTAACACTTCCTGGAGGCAAAAGGATAAATTGTAAAATGAAATTAAAAATGATAAGATGTTATAATTATCATTTTCCTTTATATTATTAATGTTCGTTACAACGTAATCTTGTATGTAAGACAACATAGTGTTTTAATTTTAATGACCGATAGGTTTTAAGTATTACTTTATAAATTTTGTGATATCAAATTCCCATGCGAAGCGCGAGTAATTTTACTAATGTATATATATATATTAACTTTGTCACCCACTAAATGAAATGGTCAATAGTTCAATTGGCAAAGGAGACAACTTGCCACATTTCCAGCGCAAGTTCAAATCTCTCTGCCAGCACCTTTTTTGGCATTTACTTTCTCTCTTTTTTTTTCTTTTCTTTTTTGTCTTTTTTATTAACTAGTAAATTTGTCCGCGCTTTGCGCAGTCTTAAAAGATAGTAAAATATATATTTTTTTAAAAATAAATATCACATTAGCCTTTTAAGTTTTATGTGCTATTATATTCATAATATTTTATTTGAAGAATAAGATGAAGGTTATTAAGTGGTGATCTGCTTGTGGGAGGGGATATCGATAAGAGTTCGAAAGATTGCGCAGTGATTTCATATTTTCTTACTGATTATAGTAGTAAGAATGATGTTGCATTATTTATTTTCTTGTATATTCTCTCAATAATTTCTTTTTATTTTATATTTTATATGAATATTTTTATTAGCGTAAGTTTATAAAAGATAGTAAAATATATATATATTTTTTTAAAAATAAATATTACAATTTTTATCTATCTATTTATCTGTCTATTTGTTTAACTATCGGTCTATTTGCGGCTTCTAACAAAGCCATAAGTAACTATTTTGAATCAAAAGAAATTATAAACTTACGCTAATAAAAAAAATCATATAAAATATAAAATAAAAAGAAATTATTGAGAGAATATACAAGAAAATAAATAATGCAACATATTTCTTACTACTGTAATCAGTAAGAAAATATGAAATCACCGCGCAATCTTTCGAACTCTTATCGAGAACCGCTCACACAAGCATATCACCACTCAATAACCTTCATCTTATTCTTCAAATCAAATATTATGAATATAATAGCACAGAAATTAACATAAAACTTAAAAGGCTAATGTGATCATTAATGTATTTATTGTTGGACTACAATATAAAATAACAGATAATGTCATGAATATGACTATTAATTATGTTAGGGGCTATGATAATAAAAACTTGTGGGAATAATGAAAATAAAGACCCATTAAATTTTTACATTTAAGAAATTTAAAGTAATGACCTTGTAGTTTCTAACATTGTATATTTAATATAATTAAGAGTGTTAAAAGAGATTATTATTTTTACTGTTTTTAATATAACATATAAATAAGAAAAAAATAGAGAAAACCCCTAAAACGGAGAAAAAAGAAAATTATATTTCTAGCTTTATTATTATATACAAATTTGGCGATAAATTATTATTCAATATTGAAGTCTCACATTAGTTAAATGTATGAGATTCAGTTTTGTTATATGGTGGAGATGTGAAAGAAGTGATCAAGATTTTATATGTTATATTAAGAAAATGAATAGATTAAAGAACTCGTAAAAAAACTGCTCTTTTGTATTTTAGCTTCTTGCTTATACACGTAATGTACAAGACTTCATATTTTATAGCCAATCATCTATTGCTATGTGGGTAATAGTTTATCAATAAGATTCTATAATACCATTCCTAAACTTATGTCATATACAATTTTTTAGAAATTGGAGCTGCGCATCTTCAGTATCAATAAGTACGGTGGACACTTAATTAGTTCCTTTGTTAATCCTACTTGATTCTTGGGTGGTGGGGGGGGGGGATTTTAAGATTGCGTGAAAAATTCTATTTGGATTCAATAAATTAAAATTGTATAAAAAAAATAAAAAAAATAAAAAAAAAAATATATATATATTCAAAACTCAACTATAAATTATAAAAAACGATTGAATAATTAGTAACTTCACCCAATTATGACCAACTCTTCTTGGTCTTGAAAAATTAAGTCTTAATCAAAATAATATTACAATATGATAAATAAATCTAAAATATTACAAACAGTGGACATATAAGTAAAAGAGAAAATGGTCTAAAACCCCCCCAACCTATACCCGAAATTTCAACTACACACTCCAGCTTCACGAGTGTCATATCACCCCCTGAACTGTTTAAAATAAGAATTATTACACCGTTAAAACATCACAACCACATCTATGCTAATGGGTGAGACTCACGCTCTGTAGAAATTTTATTTAAAACTTTTTTTTAATTCTTTTTCCTTTTTGACTTATTATTTAAAAAAGCAATTTAATGTCAAAAACGTCAAAAGTTTATGAATGTATTTTGGATCTTCAATTTGAAACATGTTGATAACATAGATGGTTGTTAATTATTTGAAGCTGAATACATTGAGTTTGATTGAGTTTATGGCTGGGGTGTTCTTA